>NW_027187339.1:6745215-6748172 GCF_028583685.1 Petaurus breviceps papuanus
AGAAAGAAAGAAAGAAAGAAAGAAAGAAAGAAAGAAAGAAAGAAAGAGTCAAGATGATGGAGTAGAAAGAGGACTTCCACATGCCCCCAGCTTCCACCTTCCCCAATTCTTGTAAAAGGAGACTCAGAACAAACTTTGGAGCTACAGAACCCACAAAATGACACAGAGAAGCTAACCTCCTGCTGAGGACAGCCCGGCAGACCTGCAGGAAGGGGTCAGTACTCTGGGAGCCCAGCCCAGCCCCACAATGAGGTTTTAGCCCCAGGGCAGCCTGACCAACCACCAGCTGGAGGGACTCCAGATCACCAGCAGCTGTGGCAGTTTCCAGAATTATCAACACATAGATGCGAAGGACAAAGTGAGAGGTCAGTGCAGGGTGGACCTTGGGACCAGTAGTTGGGAGAGCATGGGCTTTTGCCCCCAGGGCAAGAAGCCACTGAGACCCTCGGTGCAGTTGGCTCCACCCTACAGACTGTAGGGTGACCAAGTGACTAGTCTGAGGGGTAATTGCTCTTGCTTTAATTTGGATCTGGATTGCAGTCTAGGGTGGAGGTCCTGGGGTGTGTGACCAGCTTGCCAGAGCATGTGGAGGCTTCAGAGAGGGCACCCAATTGATAGCTCCAGAAGCTGAGAAAACCCCAGCATTTGGGACAGAAGCTCCCCTGTCTGGTGGCAGAGTCCTACTGCGGCAAAAAGCCCAAAAGTCAAGTAATTGAGTGGCAACATGACCAGGCAAAGAAAGCAAAACAAACAGAAGAATGCAACATTAGACTCCTATTTTGGGGACAAAAAGGATCAAAGCATGGAACAGGAGGAAAACAGTGAAGTCAGAACTCCTGCACCAAAAGCTTCAAAGGAAAATATGATCTGGTTACAGGCCATAGAAGACTTTAAGAAGCAGATAAGAGAAGTGGAGGAAAAATTGGGAAGAGAAATAAGAATGATGCAAGAAAATTATGAAATGAGAGTCAACAACCTGACTGAGGAAAATAAAACATTAAAAAACAGACTAACTCAAATGGCAAAAGAGTCTCAAAAGGGCAATGAGGAGAAGAATGCCTTAAAAAGCCTAATTTGCCAGATGGAAAAAGAATCTCAAAAGCTCACTGAGGAGAATCATTCCTTCAGATTTAGAATGGAGCAAAGGGAAGCTAGTGACTTTATGAGAAATCAAGATGCCGTTAAACAGATCCAAACAAATGAAAGAATAGAAGGCAATGTGAAATATCTCATGGGAAAAATCACTGACCTGGAAAATAGATCCAGGAGAGATAATTTAAAAATTATTGGACTACCTGAAAGCCATGATCAAAGAAAGAACCTAGAAATTATCCTTCAAGAAATTCTCAAGGAAAACTGCCCTGATGTTTTAGAACCAGAAGGCAAAATAGAGGTTGAAAGAATCCACCAATCACCTCCTGAAAAAGATCCCAAAAAGAAAACTCCTAGGAATATTATAGTCAGGTGCTGGAATTCCCAGATTAAGGAGAGAATATTACAAGAAACCAGGAAGAAACAATTTGAATATTGTGGAAACACAATCAGGATAACATAGGATCTGGCAGCTTCTACACTGAGGGATGGAAGGGACTGGAACATGATATTCCAGAGGTCAGAGGAGCTGGGATTAAAACCAAGAATCACCTACCCAGCAAAACTGAGTATCATGTTTCAGGGGAAAATATGGTCATTCAGTGGAATAGAGGACTTTAAAGTATTCTTGAAAAAAAAAACAGAGTTGAACAGAAAATTTGACATTCAGATACAAGAAGCAAGAGAAGCCTGAGAAGGTAAACAGGGAAAAGAAATCATAAGGTACTTATCAAAGTTGATCTATTTATATTCCTACATGGAAAAATGATAATTGTAACTAATGAAACTTTTCTCAGTATGAAAATAGTTGGAGGAAATATATATATATATATGTGTGTGTGTGTGTGTGTGTGTGTGTGTGTGTGTATAGTCTTTGTTCGAGGATATATAGGCATATGAATACATATGTGAATGTGTGTGTGTGTGTGTGTGTATATGTTTACTGGTATACATAGAGGGCACAGGACCAATTTAACAGGAAAGAATGATACTTAAAAGGTGAAATTAAGAGGTGACAGAGGAATATAATGAGAGGAGATGGGGAGAGACAGAATGGGGCAAACTATCTCATATAGAAGAGGCAAAGGAAAATGGGTACAATGGAGGGGAAGAACAGAAAGGCATAAGGGAATGGGTCAACCTTATACTCATTGAATTTGGCTCAGGGAGGGAATGACATACACACTAAATAGGGTATCTCACCCCACAGGAGAGTAGGGGGGGAGGGGATGAGAGGGGGGATGATGGAAGGGAGGGCAGGCTGGGGGGGGAGGGAAATTGGAAGCATACACTTTTGAAAAGGCACAGGACCAAAGTAGAGAATAGATCAAGTAGGAGATGGGATAGGAAGGAGGGAAATATAATCAGTGTTCTACAATATATCTACTATGGTAATGTTTTGCATTAGCTACACATGTACAACCTATTTTGAATTGCTTATCTTCCCAAGAAGGGTGGGTGACAAGGGAGGAAGGGAATGAATCTGGAATTCAAAGTTTTAAAACCAAATGTTTAAAAAAAAAAAATATATATATATATATATATACATATATATACTATTATTAATACTATTTTACATGTAATGGGGAAATAAGAGGAAAGGATATCCTTGGGGACTGCTATTTTGGGGAGGTGGGTAAGGGAAAAACAGGGAGAAAATTTGTAAGCCAAAATCTGGCGGAAATGAATGAATTAAACCAGAAGTTAATAAAGCATAAGAAAGAAAGAAAGAAAGAAAGAAAGAAAGAAAGAAAGAAAGAAAGAAAGAAAGAAAGAAAGAAAGAAAGAAAGAAAGAAAGAAAGAGAGAAAGAAAGGAAAAAGGAAGGAAGGAAGGAAGGAAGGAAGGAAGGAAGGAAGGAAGGAA
>NW_027187339.1:6748572-6766703 GCF_028583685.1 Petaurus breviceps papuanus
AGAGAGAGAAAGAAAGAAAGAAAGAAAGAAAGAAAGAAAGAAAGAAAGAAAGAAAGAAAGAAAGAGAGAAAGAAAGGAAAAAGGAAGGAAGGAAGGAAGGAAGGAAGGAAGGAAGGAAGGAAGGAAGGAAGGAAGGAAGGAAGGAAGGAAGGAAGGAAGGATAAAGATTCTAGGAATCTTTATTAAGGTGGCAGTTCCACTGCATTCTATCCTAATCAGAATTTATCTGGAGAATTGCGTTCAGTTCTAGGCAGTTTAGAAAGGACAAGGAGGAGTAGGTGTAGAAGGGGGGACACCAGGTTGGTAAAGGTCCTTGAGTTCATGCCATATGAGGCTCATGTGAACAAAGTGGAGATTTTTTGCCTGGAGACAACTCAGGAGGGAGTCCATAGCTATCTTCAATTACTTGAAAAGTTCTCTTGGGAAGACCAATTAGACTTCTTCTGTTTTGTCCCAGAAGCAGAACTTGGAAAAATAGATGAAAATTGTGAAGAATAAATTTAGGTTTCATGTTGGGATACACTTCCTTACCATTTAAACTTATCCCAAAGAGTAATGGGCTGACTGAGGAGGGAGTGGGTTCCTCTTCATGGAAGCTTTTCAAATAAAGACTGGATGGCCCTAGTCCAAAGTGTTCTAGTGGAGTTCTTTTCTTTTCTCTTGTTTTCTTTTCTTTCCTTTTCCGTATGGGATGGACCACATGACTGCAGAGATGCCTTCCAATGCTGAGAGTCTAAAATTCTGTGAAATGTTCAACAACAGCTCTTAGATGTCTTCCTTTTTATGAGCTAAACATTTCTGCTTAATTCAACCCATTCTCAAATGACTTCATTTCCAAATCACCACTCCTCTGGCCCCATTCCAGTTTATCGGTGTCCCTTTCAACATGAAGCACCCAAAATCTATGCTAGAGATTGAATTGCTAGACACCATGCTAGAGATGAATTCTGACTAAAGTGGACCTCTGACCCATGGACCTCTTACCTCCTTTTATCTGGTTTTGATTTCTGTTAAAGAAGTCTAAAAGCACATTAACTTTTTTTTTAATCAAATGCATACAGGAAAAAACAAATTTGTACCCTCAAAAAGTAGCTGTCAGCACAAAGCTTAGTAACTCTTTCCCAGACTGACCCACTTTGACAAAAAAATCTGTTAGTTCCAGGCAAGATGGAATCATTCCACATGATGACAACAGCTTAAACATATTAGCTGAGTGTTCAAGCCATCTCTTGCCATGTACCCATCATTAACCATTCTGAAATCTGATTTTGAGGAGTCAATTTCATCCTATTGGACTTATTAGATAGTATCCAGTGGATTTAATGGGACTACTTTCTAACTTGTTAACAATTGTTATTGTTTTAAATTAGCAAGTATGAAATTCTACCATCTTTCTCCCTCAAGCTACTTCCCAAGAATCAGAGCCATAAGGAACTGTAAATTCACAGCTCTCCTGAGACGCTAGACAAATGACCAGCAGAGCTTCAAGGAAATAGGGCATCTAAAAAAAATCCCCAATCCATATTTTTTCCCTTAAGGGGAAAGTAGAGCAGAGGGAGGTGGCTAGAATTGTTATTGTTTTGTTGTTGTTGTTTATAAATCTTTGTAATTCTTTCCAGATATTCCTAGGGAGATGTCCAGCTCCAACAGGAGAGGTCTGAATTTGATCAAGTTTGTCTTGTTAAACAAGAGAAACATTGAAATAAATCTAAATAAATGAGGCAACAAGATAGTTCTATAGCAGAAGCCTGAAGTATTATGATTTCTTCCTCCAATATTTCATTATGTAAGCACATATACTAACACGTATATACATAAGCACATAGGAAGAAACACTGCCACAAACCACATTAACAATGTCCCATGTTAAAACACAAAATACACAGAGAGACAGAGTAACCTATCCACAGATACACTATTAACCCATGAGCATAAAATCAAGCATTTATATTTTCAATTTGCCATATTTGTCCTCTATTATTTAGGGTTGCAAGGGGCTTTAAAGGGCCAGAGAATGCAACTTCTCCATTTTTCACAAGAGGAAATTATAACGGAGCATCATAAGATCTGTTCCATAGAACTATCTCTACTCCTGCATCTTTGTGTGACTTTGGGAAAACTGCTAGGCCTCTTTCATATCTGTTAAAAGAACAGCAATACTTGATATTGATAGCATTTTAAGATTTATCAAACATTTCACAAACATAATGTCATGTAAAATGACAAGGCTGTTCTACATGAATCCTCTGACTCTAGAACTCTAGGTTAGGCAGGGAATGGGGTCTTGAATGAACTTGAGGCCCAAACAGCCTCACTAATTCTATCCTGGTATCACTACCACAAGTGATCAACCAATATGTATTTACTATGGTCCTACTATGTGAGGCACAGGAGATACAAAGACAAAAGTAGAATAATTGCTACTCTCAGAGAGGATACAGTCTAGTCAGAGGAGGCACCACACAGATGGATACATGTGTACAAAAGACACGAGGTGATTTTGAGGAGGAAGCTTTAGCAGGTAGGAGGGGTGGGCGATTGGGAGCAAAAAATGGCTCAAGGAGAAGATGGATGTTTAACCAAGCCCTGTGTCCAGTCTAGTGGAAAGAACATTCAGCTAGGAAAGGTATATGTAAGAGAGTCCAGCTATGGAAAGGCAAGGCCAGAGGTCCTGAGGATGCATCGGCAGCTGAGATGTACGTGCCTAGAGGAAGGGGAAGTGACTGGAAAGACTAGCAGCTGGAAAGATAGAGGCTCTGAGGACCTAAGGATGCAGGGTAGAGAAGGTAAGTCCTGGTCATCCTCCGTTTTAGTAGAAGGATGATAGTTCATGATTCCCAGTTCATTTGAGCAGCATGAGTAGGTGGGATGGGGGTAGAAAAATCAGGAGATAGGACAGGGGTCTTTCCTTCTTGACCTGGGGAGAGGGGGGAGGAGGAAAAGTGCTTCATTTGAGCCTCATAACAACCCTATAAAGTAGGTGTTGTTATTGCCTCATCTTACAGATGAGGAAATTGAGGCAGAGAGGTTGAATATCTTAGGGTGATCCACCCTGCAAATGGTTGAAGCTGGATGGCAAACTTCCATCTTCCCTAGACTCCAAGTCCAGAACTTCATCTACAACACTCTGTTGCTTCTAACCAAAGACAACTCCAAGATTGTAAGCCTGGGGGAATGAAAAGATGGTGTTATCCTCAGATATAGGGAAGTTGGGAGGAGGATTGGGTAAAGGTAGAAAAACATAGGGATAGTGCTAAACATTTTAGCATATGGTGGAAATTATTCTTTCAGGCATCTTTCTATGAGTAACTGCCATGCTGCAGACCACCTGGACCCTAGCCATCATTCTGATCCCAGCACACCCCATCTCCCAGTCGGAATCCCCCCCCCCCCCCCCAAGCTCTTCCATTTCTCCTATTATCATCACAGGCCTGTTGCTCCCCTTTGCCCCAGCTAGTTCTGCAGAAAACTTTTGGTTGGGATCAGACATTTGTGTTTTACACATATATTTAAATTCGATAAATATGCTATTTATTTGTGGATTTCTGATTGAGTTTTC
Source organism: Petaurus breviceps papuanus (assembly GCF_028583685.1). NCBI lineage: Eukaryota > Metazoa > Chordata > Mammalia > Diprotodontia > Petauridae > Petaurus > Petaurus breviceps. The sequence goes on from NW_027187339.1 coordinate 6,752,132, forward strand.
TTGGGACTGGAGAGAAGATGGTGCTGAGCCCACAGCACTCTGGGGAGATAAGGAGGGGAATTGTGATAAGTCAGAAAGTTCCATTGGAACAAGGGTTGGGATAATAGGTTGTGGTGTGAGGCGGGGGAGAATTTCTGGAGAAGGGGTGGAGATAAAGGAGAAGGCGGGGTGGTGTGGGGAAATGGTTCCAGGAAGGACAATTTAGGGTGGTTTGCCAAAGCTAGCAAGGAATGAAAAGGGGCCCACACTGACACAAAGCTGTCCAAGATGTTTCAGCTCTAGGGAAGAGAGTTGCTAAGAACATTCTGACAAAATTATCATTTCTTCTGACCCTCCTATCAACCCCAAGGTCCCTGTTCAACTATGACTCCCTGAAGCATGGAGTGAGGAACTGAGGGGCCCAACCTGAGGCCTTAGGCAAAAGAACAAACCCTCCCAGATTGATTCCCTAGGCCATCATCAGTAAGGTTCAAAAGGAAAAAACATTGCCCAACTTTTAAAAAATACAGAGACATGCACTCATAAAGGTTTTCTCCCTCCTCCAAACCATCGTCCACACAGCTACCAAAATAATACTCCTAAAGCACAGATCTAATCATGTCAGTTCCTACTCATGACCCTTCACCAGTTCCCTAATTCTTTCTAGGATAAAATTACATACCTCTAAGCTCCGTGTTTAAAGACGTGATAAGCAAAGTAGTTCCCCTTTACTTTTTCAAACTTACTTTATATTCCTCTCCTTTACACAATTGAATTCTTAAGATCATGCAATCACAGATATAGACCCAAGGTATGTAGCGTAGGTATATTTTTTATATATATACACACACACACCTATGGTCCTAAATTACTAGCATTATTTCCTTGAAATAACAGAATAATAAGAGAATAATTCTAGGAAGCATTACATGACATCTGTGAGTCTTTTGCATCCTTTTGACCCATCCACCTCTAGGAAAAGATGTCCTTCAATTTCCTTTGACCTATTTCAATTTTTAGTCAGTCTATTATTAAATACTTATATCTAACCCTAATCCTAGCAGTTAGAGGAGAAGACTACACCACCCTAAGCCTCAGGATATAGTTTATTTGTTCTCTAAAAGACCCAAGGGTTTACTATCCTGGACCAGATAATTCAGAACTGTAGCTCAAATTACCTAGAAAAAAATCAAAGGTAGTATAACCTTTTTCTCCACCAAGCCCTCATCACTTCCAATAGCTGTGAAGACCTAATAGCTGCCTTCGTTTGACTTGAGGATCTGAGAACAGTACTGGACTTCCTTCGCTCTCTGCAGTGTCAGAGTGAGAGCTCAGAATACTGCAGCAGCTAGACTGGGGGCCAGATCCTCACCAGGACACTGAGGACAGTCCTCTAGAGCTGCACAAGAGAATGGGGAAATCTTTCCAGAATGGGGTTTCCTCAGTGGGATGTTTATTTAGTAGGCTAAGTTGTTTCAAGTCATAGTCAAGTCAGAGACTGGAAGGTGGAAAGGAGAGAAATTCATGTTGTTATGGTTACTATTTGGAACCTGAGGCTCAGAACCCTGACGCTTAGCACACGGAGGCTTAGAACCCTGAGATTCAGAACACTTGGAGTTAGAATTTTATGGTTCACAATCAGACTTTAAAAAAAAATAGGATCAATAGCATAGACAAATGGCTTCTCTATTAGGCTTTCCAAGAGAACTCTATTGGGATCTCACCCAATACACAAACTTGGCCTCTTCCACCCAAACTGCTGGTTTGGAGGTTTGGGGTTCAGGTGTGCTTGAAACCCCAAAATATTAACACGCAGGGTCCTGCCGAATGAATTCAACGCAAGTCTTCTGTCAGCCAAAGTAAAGCAAAGTTTATTAAAGATTCACCATAATGGGTAGGCTCTTAAGGAGCCGAAGGATCTGACACTTGTATCACACAAGTGGGCCAGAGTAATCTGACACAAAGTGAGTCCGTGCTAGATTGAATTCTCAGCACCTTCATGGCAGCAAAATGCATCTTAAATATAGAAAGAGTATGGGAGGATTTTGGGTGGTCTAGAGGAAGGGTTTGGGGAGGGTCTTGAGGAGGAGTCTAAGGAGGATCTTGAAGGGACTGAGGTCAGACTCCAATAATGAGATTAAGGGTCAGAAATAGTAGAAGGCTACCTAGAGATGACAGACTGTGGAGGGCTAGGCTAATTTGAGGGTAACAGATTTGGGTATCGATATTTTGATGGGATCAAGGGTGGGAAGCAGCTGGACAATGGAGAGCTAGGCTGGGTTAAGAGTAACAAAGATTTGGGTCTAGCTATAATGAAACAATTATGGCATCAGGCAAATGCCTCATCAAGTGGGAAAATTCAATTAGAGTTCAAGGGGTTTCCCAGAGCCTATACTCTATCACTAGGACTAGGAAGTTCTCCCCACAGCTCCATCTAAATTGCTTCCATGGTTCTTTTTCTTTTTTTTTTTTTTAAAGCAATTGGGGTTAAGTAACTTGCTCAAGGTTAAACGGCCAGTTATTTCTGGGTGTGGTGCTGAGTATCTGAGCCCGGATTTGATCCAGGTCATGCTAAGTGTCTGAGGCCAGGATTCGATCTCCAGGTCATCCCAACACTGGAGCCAGTGCTCTTACTCACTGTGCTACCTGGCCGCCCCACTTCCATGGTTCTTGATCCCCTCCCCAATGGCAAAGAAAGAGGGAGGAGCTGGAAGAAACCCTCCCTCACAGAAGCCCAAGGTCAGAAGGATCTCCAAAATGACTCCCTTCTGGGGGCATCACTTCCTAGCAGGAATCCAGGGCTCCCGTGGTTATCGGGGCTTCAGATTAAGGACCTGGGGAATCAGGCAGCTTGTGAGCCAGGCAAAGTCTGTTTGAACTGCTTCCTTCTGTCCTCGGTGTCTTGGGGAGCATGAAACATCAGCAGTTGCTACTCTGAGAGTTTAACAAATGTTTATAAAACCTTTTCATAAGCAGTTAATGATCCTTATTAAGACCTTAAAAAGCAGTCACTCACACCACGTCCTGGCTTTGAAGAGCATTTTATTATTACACACTACTCTGCAAATTAATGAACAGTGGAGTAGCTTCTTTGTTAGCTGGGAGACACTTGGGGTTTCCAAGCTGAACAGCCTTTGAGCCAGCAGGGTCCCTCCCTGCTCACCCCCGACAGAGCCCATTGGCTGCAAGGCCTATCAGCTGCCGGGGTAATGATGGCAAGGCCTTGCTAGAGCACCTTGAAAGGCTAGATCTCGGAGCTCAGCCTCAGGTCACCAGCAACACAGATCATCTGGGGGGACTTAATCAAAACAAAAATTTACTGGCAATTGCCATGTTCCTTAGAACAGTAGTGTGCTGTAATAACACAGAGAGCTGGCCTTGAAGCAGGAAGACCTGAGTTCAGATTTAAGTGACTTGTCAAGGGTCACCTAACTAGTAAGGGTCTGAGGCAGGATTTGAACTCATCTCTTTCTGACTCCAAGCCCAGCGGTCTGTGCACTATGGCGCCACCCACCCAGCTAAGCATGACACTTAACTTCTCCCGAACTTCGTTTCTTCATATTTAAATTGAAGGGTTGAATTCACCATCTTCCAAATTTGCTTCCAGTTCTAAATCTACGAAAGCCTAAATACAAAGCCATTGGGGGGGGGGGGGGAGAGCACTAACACCTGTGCTAGGGAAGGCCTTTTAGGTGGTAGCACTTGAGATAAGGCTTGACAGAAGGTAGGAGATTGTAAGAGGTAGAGGTCAGGAGGAGCAGCATTCCAGAAGCAGGAAATGGAAAGTCATGTAAGAAGACAAGCAAATACACCAGTTCAGCCCATCACAGAGTACAGGAATCGGGTCATGTAAGATAAGCCTAGAAAATTAGGATAGAGCCACATTGTAAAGAGCATGGAAAAATGCCAAACAGAGGAGCTTATGCATTATCCTACAAGGGCAATATGGAGTCATTGAAGCTTCTTGAGGAGGGGAGTGGCATGATCAGATCTGTGCTTTAGGAATATAAAATAAGAGTTCATGGGAAGCATTTGACTATGTCTAAACTCCTCCCTTACTGCATAGCCTTAGACAAAACCTAAGAGTTAGAAGGATGGTCTTGGAGTCCAGAAGGGCAGGGTTCAAATCCTGCCTCAGACAATAACCGACTGCAGGGCTCTGAGCAAGTGAACCTCTCTATGCCTCAGTGTCCTCATCTGTAAAATGAGAGGGTTAGACTCAATGACCTCTGAGGGCCCTTGAAGCTCAAAATCCACAATTCTGTGAAATGGCCACATTTTAGAACTTAGATAAAAGGAAGGTTAGTCCAATCCCCTCATTTTACAGATGAGGACTTAAGGTCATATGGTAAAAAAATTGGTAAAATGGTATGGGCGATGTCTTTTAATTCACTCATAAATTAGATTTAAGTGAGGCAGAGCTGTACAAAGGTATCAGCCCCACTCTCTCTTCCGGAGTCATCACAAGTCAGCGGGGGAAGTGAGTCTAGAAACCTGATGATGGCTCAAGATGCAATGGAGGACCGTGGTGTCTTTGAGGTCTAACCAAGCTCTAAGTGCTTCACGGTTCCTACTTCAGTCACCAGCAAAGCTGGTAGCTATTTATTTCTATATATTTATATACACATACATATATATATATATACATATACATATTTCTTAAGAAATAAATTCTTCTCACCCACCCATTCCACAAAAGAGAAGTCTTCATATTCTCAGGGAGACACCCCCCTAACTTATCACAGGCTTGAGATTCCTCAGTTACCTTCAACCTGGTGTAGACTGTCTGCCAAAATGTTTACTAGGGTGTGGCTGCTGCCCACATTACAGCTTCTTGGAGCTACAGGTAAGTTAGATGATACCAAAGGTGGAAAACAGCCCTGAAAAGGGCTCAGAAAATTTTCAAGATAGAGGTACTAGCCTTCCCTGAATGTACCCTATATGACTCACAGCAGATACTAGAACCCAGAAATCCTGATTTCTAGTCGCTCAACATAGAGATGGTTGGAGAGCCCTTTTACAAAATCAGCTATTAATCTCCATCCCTCCAATCTCTCAAAATGAGTCAGGTCAGTGGATTGCCATCTGGTCCTGAGGCAGGGGTTTTAGATCAGCTAATGACATGAGCATTGCTATGGAGATGGTGAGGTTGATGTTGGCCAAACTCTGCCATTCCAGTTTCCCCTGTTTAGATAGAGGGGTGACCTCAAGACCATTGATGTTTACACTGGCAAGTGCTTATCAGCAAACAGGCTGAGCTGAAGTATGTGTCCAAGTGACTGTTGGCCCTGGAGCCTTTTAACCATATGGTTTCTTGGCTATATAGCCCTCTTGCCTTCCAACAAACACATCACTACAGGTAGGATTTACAAAGTCCTGTTCCTCAACTCAATCTATCATTCAGGGAATATAAGTATCAGCCCCATTTTATAGATGAGAAAACTAAGGCACCACAAACTTGTCTAAGATCATAGAGCCAGACATCCAAATCATCAGACTTGGGAGCAGGTCCCTTGACTTTAAGGTCAACAGATTTTCCATTACTTCATACAGCCTCTCATCAAATGGGGGAATTAACCCTTGTCCAACTTCTTCATGCCTAAGCAGGGCAGTGTATAATTAGTGAACCAACACTCTGTGGGTACATTTAAACATTCTCTGTTTGACACAGTAGACAATAGGAGCAAAGTATAAGATCTGGGCTGTCCCCTTAAGGAAGTTGTCCAAGGTTGGCATACATATTTAACAGCATTCATTCATCCATACATTCGCTCAACAAGTACGTATTCAACTGCTGTCATGTAACTGGAATTTTGCTGCGTGCCGGTCTATGATCACAAATTGTATACCACAGACATGGTACAGTAGAGAGGGGCAGTTCTCAAACTTTTTGATCTCAGGACCTTTTATACCCTTAAATATGATTGAGGATTCCCAAGAGTTTTTTGTTTATGTGGGTTATATCCATTGGTATTCCCTATTGAAAAAAATATATTTTTTAAAATATTTAGTCATTTACTTTAAAATAGTAATAAAAAAAACCTATTCCACATTAACATAAATAACATACTTCCATGACAAAAATAACTCTATATTCCAAAACAAAAATAAAAGTTTGTGAGAATGTCATTGTTTTACATACATTTGCAAATCATTTTAATGTGTGGCTTAAGAGAAGCCAATAGGATCCTCACACTTGTTTCTGAATTCAATATGCTGTTTTGGTTGGAAGGGGAAGAGTTTGGGATTTGGCAAATGATATCTTAGTATTGAAAATAGTTTTGATCTCACAGGGCCCCTGAAAGAGTCTTGGGGACAGCCACCTCCCCCCACCCCCACAGTGGTAGAAAAACATGATGTACAATGTAGAAAACACATAATGAATTGGGAGTCAGAAGAGCTGGTGTTCTGTGTTCACTTCTACTTTGGCAACTTATCATTTCTGTGACGTTGGTTAAATGGCTTGGAACCTATCTCTGGGCCTCAGTTTCCTTAGCTATAAAGTTAGGATATTAGACTGCATGAATGGATCTATTAATCCATAAGTATTTATTAAGTGTCTTGTATATATAGCTAGGTGGCACAGTGAATAGAGCACCAGGCCTAGAGTTGGGAAGACCTGAGTTAAAATCTAACCTCAGACAATTACTAGCTGTGTGACCCTGGGCAAGTCACTTCACCCTGTTTGCCTCAGTTTCCTCATCTTTAAAATGAGCTAGAGAAGGAAATGACAAGCCACTCCAGTACTTTTGCCAAGAAAACCCCAAATGGAGTCATGAAGAGTTGGCCATGACTGAAACAACTAAACAACAACAAAAATGTGCCAAATTCTATGTTGGATGCTGGGAATAGAAAGCTACAAGTGAAAAAAGATCCTGTCATCCAGGAGTTTATATTTTGTCAAAGGAAGAACATATATAAACATATACAGAATAGGTATGTAGTTATATATAGAATGCATAGAAGATACATAACAGTAACCATCTCTGGGGTAGGGGAGAAGAAGAAAGAAAAAAAGGAAAAAATAAATTTACATGATAACTTTATTACATATTTAATAGAAATAGCAAGTTGTGTGTAATAGATTTGCAATTTCATATGCAATCATCTGATATTATACTATGTTACAGAAATGCTTATTCCACAAATTAAAAATAAAATATTAAAATTATAAATAAATACAAGGTCATTTTACAGGGAAGGCATTAGTGGGTGAGAGAATTAAAAAAAACAATTGTGTAGAAGGTGGTGTTTGAACTAAGATTTAAAGGCTACTTAGGAATTCTAAGAGGCAGAGGTGAGGAGGGAGTGGAGTCCAGGTATGGAGAAAGGAAATACAAAGGCATAGAGAGAGAAAATGTAAAATCACATATATGGGAACAGTAAGAAAATCAATCTGACCACAACACAGGGTATGTGAAGTGGGTTAATGTGACTTATGTGAAGAAAGGCAAGACTAGAAAGGTAAGTTTATGTTGGGGTCAGGTTATGAAAGATTTTAAATCCCAAAGGCTAAGAGAATTTATATTTGATCCTAGAGTTCTTTGAGTTTGACATGGGCAGACCTGCCCTATAGGGGAATCACTCTGGCAGCTATGTGTGGGGCAAGTTATGAGTCAAGGAGACTAAATAGGAATCTATTGCAATAATCCAAGCAAGGAGTGTTGAAGGTCTGACCTAGAGTGATGATGGCAAAGGTGGACAGATGGGTATAAATGTGATAGCTTTTGCAGAGGGAGAAATAATAAGATTTGGCAACTGTTTAGATATGGGGGGGGGGGCGGTGAGTGGAGTGAGAGAGAATGAGAAGTAGTTAACACTAAGGTTGCAGTCCTGAGTGTCTAGAAGGGTGGTGGTGCCCTCAACAGAAATAAAAATGTGTGGAACAGGGATGGCTCTTCGGAACGAAGGATAGAGGGAAAAATGCTTTCTGTTTTGGACATGTGCCATGCCAAGCAAAAGCAACTTCCAGGTTTAGAATTGTGAACATAGTTTCTCTCCACATATTCAGTAACAAATTAAGGCAAAACATTCACAGAAAAGAGAAAATCAAAATACAGGGTAACTCAGTCATTTAGTAAGTTTTCAATTCAATCACAAAGTATAAAGTCAAAGTACTCCACCCCTGGATAGCACATTCATTTAGTCAATCACAGTCTTTCTTCTCAAGTGGAAATTAGTTTCCAATCATAAACAATGTACATTCATTTGGTCAGTCACAAAGCACCAAAATCAAAGTACTTCACCCCTGGATGACAGCTGAATTACAATTATCATCAGTTACCACCTTCTCAAAGGGGCAATGGAAAGCACAAAGGCCATCTACCCCTAAGTCACCACAAGGTTATGACATTATCATAGCATTTAACACCCAAGGAGAGGTCTTTTCTTCATCTTAACCCGAGTCAAGTTCTCAGCAATCTCTGTTCCTGAGAAGGCAAAGCTTAACAAGGCCACAATATACATTGCCAGCTTACTTATCAATTCACTCTCTGCCTGCAGAATAGTCTCAGGATCCCTGAAAACATCAGTAAGACCCTCCTCCAGGATTTCTGTAAACATACAAGAAAATCCTCCTTCATGGTTTCTGAATCAACAGCAGGTTTCCAGGACCTCTGCAACAACAGCACTGTCCTCAACCAGCAGATGAATCTGGCAAAATAACACCAAAACAGACATAAAAAATACTGGCATCACAGTCATGCCTCCTCAGTTCTCAGCAGCTCTGGGTGGCAGTTCTCAAAAGTCCTGGGCAGCTCTAACTGGCCCTCACCAGTCCTGGTGGCTTCAGCTGGCAGTTCTCTCTCTCTCTTTCAGCAACTCTGGCCCCTGGCAATTCTCTCTCTCTCTCTCTGACTCCAAGATGCTGTTCCAAAAAGTTCTTCTGGCCTCTCTCTACTTGGACCTTTCTATCCATAGCACCAGCTCCTCCCAGTTTGGCCCGCTCTCTTCACATCAACAAGTCCATCCCACAAGTGGGATTCACAAGCTCTGGGTTTTAACACTTACCCCAAAAACCAAGCCAATACAAGGAGATCTTTAAATTCCATTACCATTACAGCATGCTGAGATTGAGATGTTTCTTGGGACATCCAGTTTGAAATGTTCAACAAACAGTTGGTGATTCTGGACTGGATCTCAGGATAAAAATTGTCACTGGACACATAGATCTTGGTGTCATGTGTGTAGAGATGATAACGAAACCTATGGGAGCTGACAAGGTCACCAATTGAGAGAGAAAAGAATAGATCTCAAAGGTCGCTTCCAGTTCTGAAATCCTCTAATCTTATCATTGTCTACTGTAACCCATGGAGATGACTGGAATGCCCTGTAACTTACTCTCATCTGTTCATATGCATTATTTCCCCTTACTAAATTGTAAACTCCTTGACAGAAGGAATTATAATTTAGCTACACTTTTTATCTCTCCAAAGTGTTTGTTACACAGGGGGTACTTGTTGAATAACAAAGTTAATGCAGATGTTCACAGGGTTAAGTATCAGAGGTGGGATATGAGCTCATATCTTTTCTAGTCTAGTCCATGATTCCCTGTGTCCCCACTGCCACTCTGTTGTATTCTGTTGCATTATATTGCATAGCAGTGCATTGCATTGTATCTATCCTATCCTATGCTACCCTCTCTCTCTTATTGTAACAACATTCAGAGAAGGGAGGTCATTGAGATCAAGAGGAATAAATTTGTTTCTTGATTTAATGAGCAAGTCTTAGACTCAGACATGTTTCGGGGCATGGTAGTCATTGGAGATTCAATCCCTCCAGGAGCTTACATTCTACTGGGAAAGATACATCAAGTGTACAAATAAGCTTTTAAAGAAGGTTTTGGAGGAGAGGAAGAGAGGAATGGAAATAGAGAGAAAAAGTCAGAGACAGACAGAGAAATAAGGAATGGAAGGTTCAGAAAGATTTCAAAGAGGAAGTGGCCTCTGGGCTTTAAAAGGTCTTCTGAAAGGTGGAGATGAGGAAAGAATACTTTCTAAGCATAAGGATTGACTTGTACAAGTACATTGAATCAGGAAATGGAATGTTTTCCCTGAGACTTTGTGGAATGAGACCCATGGCTCTGGTAGGGTATTCAGTATTCAAAAGAAGTAGAATAGGTAAATGTGGGAGGAGAGGGAAGGAGTAAGTAACATTGCATATTTAAATATGCAATACACTTATTCAAGTGAGAAAAATGCAAGAACCAGAGAGGGGAAGCATGATAATGTGTTGATGAAGATCAACAGCCAGAAGAGACATTGTCATCAGAATATATACCAGGTCACCCAGACAGGAACAGGAAATAGCTGAGGCAGTTGAGGAACATCACAATCCTGTCACAGACACAATATAGCAGAGATGGGTGACTTCAATTCTCTGTCTCTCTCTGTCTGTCTGTGTCTATCTGTCTTTCTGTCTTTCTGTCTCTCTCTCTCTCTCTCTCTCTCTCCCCCCCCCCCCCCCTTTCCCCCCTCTCTCTCCATTCACTCTTGGTGGGAAGAGTTCAATGAGGGTCTGTCCTTGAAGGAACTACTTTTCATTTTGCCTCCTCTGCATCTGATAATTTATTTAACTTCTCTTAATGATAATTTCATGTTTCAAAAGGTAGAGGAAACTAGGTCAAATTCCATTCTGAATCTCTGTCTCACCAACAGGGGGAAATGAGCTGATAGTGTGGGCATGATGGGAACCTCAGAGAGAAATGACTCCTCCATCTTAAACTTTGTGATAGGAGAGAGAAAATCCAGATGTGGTCTGACAGGGACCCTAGATTTTAGAAAAGATTTCAAAGGGTTCAGAGAAAGGATAGATAAGAAAAAGGAAACTCAGGTTGGGAAGCTTTCAGGAATGAAATTCTGAAAAATACAAAGAAAAAAACAACTTTGATGAAGAGGAAAGGGGGGAGTTGTCTAAAGAGACTGGGGGAAAACATAAGGAAGTCACTGACCATTTCAGATTTTTAAAAGACAGGTACAGAAGAGGGAAGAAAAAGCATGTAATAAAGAATGAATATAAAGTGGCCAAAGGCTTGTAATACTATTGTCAGGACTATTAAAGTTCAAAATGAGCAGAGACTAGCAAGACAAGCTGAGGGTATCAAGGATAACAAACAGGGTATTTTTGACTCTGTTTGGGGGATGGGGAAAGCATCAAACTAGGGAAAGAACCCGCATGCTGGAGTGGGTGGGACAATGATCATGACCAGATATGCTCACTTCTTGTTTTGTGTTTGTCTTATTTGCCAAGGAGAATAATCTTTGGACTAAACAGGACGGACCAAAAATAACTAAGAGGGAGTTTGTAACTGACATACATAAAGCAAGAGTAAGAGTGTCCCTGCCCTTGATGAGTTCAAGTATAGACAAACTAATGAAGAGAACGGTGATGATGATTTTTGCATAGCACTCTGAAGCTTCTATATGCACATATCAAATATCATTCAATCCTCACAACAACTTTGTTAGGCAAGTGCTACTATTATCCCATTTTACAGGTGAGAAACCTGGGACTCAGAGAGGTTAAATGATTTACCCAGGGTGGTACAGTTAGTAAGGATCTTGGGCAGAATATGAACTCAAATTTTCCTGACTCCAATTCCAGTGATATGTCTACTACACCACCTACATCCAACACTACGATATTCATTACTACACTCTAAGATAAGAGGATCATGGAGATACTTTCTGTCAATAATTTTTAAATGACCTCAAAGAATAGAACAGTTTGCATGGCATTGGAGAAAGGCAAATGTTGTCCTGATTTTGAGAGAGAGAGACAGACAGAGACAGTGAAGGAGAGAGTGGGGGAAGGGAGGGAGGGAGGGAGAAAGGGAGGCAGGGAGAGAGAGGGAGAGACAGAGACAGAGAGAGAGAGGGAGAGACAGAGACAGAGAGAGACAGAGAGAGTCTGAAAACTAGAGGCAAGAGATCATCAATTTCTGGCAAAATTCTAGAATGTATTCTGAGAGATAGTCAATGAACATCTAGAAAAAGCTGCCATCATAAAAGAGAGTTATTCAAAGAATAGAATAAGAATGTTATTGATGGTATTTCCCTAGATTTTAACACAACATTTGAAAAAGTCTTCCATAGTATTCGCTGCAAATGATCTCAGAACCACAGGTGTAATCTCAGAAGTCATCTGGTCCAGGGGTGTCAAACTCCAGTAAGATCCCTGTGAGTCTCTAGAAGAAAGAAGTTAACAGCGAACCAGGGAAGGAATCCAAGCCCCAGGTCTGGCTGATCAGAAGACACAAACTTTAAAGGATACAAGTGAAGAACTGAAGAGAAATGGGAAAATCCCTACTCAGCAGTCTTCCCAGCTGCTTCAAGTTTTGATGTGCTCTAAGTATCTACCTCTCCACAGATAGTAACAGTAGTTGTAAATTAAGTTACTGAATCTCTGTCCAATTCACCAAGTCTTTGTGTCATATTTCATATTTTTTTGGTAGGTATTAAATAAATGCCTGTGCCTTTAAAAGAAAATTCAGGGAAGAAGTAGGATTTGAGGTGGGTCCAGAAGGACTTGTTTATGAATATTTGTAGTACTTTGCTACCCCGAGGTCCTGAGTAATTTGCTTCCTTTTTTAATCTAGAGATGGGGGATATGGTGGGGGAGGAGTGGAAGCAAAATACTGTGGAAGACCATGTTAGCACATTTAGGGGCCTCAGCTAGAGAGAGAGTCCTGGTCATTGCTAGAAACCTGAGTCAAGTTGGACTTTCCTCTACCTACTCTCTAAAGCTGAGTTCTACATTTCTGGCTCCCTTCATTCAGGCTTAAATGTATCCAATCCTTTCACCTTCTTGGTCCCTCCAACCCCAGTCTCTACCCATGTGATGGGGCAAGGGAAATGAAGCCTTTCCTCTGCCTCTGGCCTTCCCAGAGAAGAACTCCCCAGAGCACTCTGGTTTCCCAATGACTTTCTCAGACTGGGTCTCATACCCTGCAGGGCTCCAAGGAGATAGAACAAAGAGTCCAGAATGGCCAAGAGGAAAGAGACTTCAGAGGACAGCTCATCCAACCACTTGATTTTATAGATGAAGACACAAAGGACTTGAGTGGTGAAGGAATTTGCCCAAGATTACACAGTGAGTAACAGTTGCAGCCAGGATGAAAGTACAAGTCTCCTGATTCCAAAGTCCTCAAAGAGCTCTTTCCAATCTATCATGCTACTAAAGGGTTAATGGTTGCCAATGAGTCACATTACTCTTCCTAAGCAAGCTATATTCAGTGGGGGCTTTCTAAAAACAGAGCCACAGGCCATAGGTTAAGGATTCTAGTGGTGGGAATTCCAGGCTAATGTGATGGATCAGGTTTTTTGCCAGCAATAGTAAGGAGGCTTCAGGGGACCTCCAATCATACTCCCTGAAGCAGATACATACTCAGACTTTCACATGGCAAGCCAAGCTCATCTGTTCAGGGGTGGGAGCTGGGGGGGCGGGGAGGTGATGCCTTCTCTGTCTCAATTACTGGAGCTGGGCCCTGGGTCTTTTCCAGAGGTGGGGAACCTGTGGCCTTGAGGCCACATGTGGCCCTCTAGGTCCTCAAGTGTGACTCTTAGGATTCAGTCAAAGGGCTGAACTTGAGAACCTAGAGGACCACATGTGGCCTTGAGGCCACAGGTTCCCCACCCCCACTCTATTCCTTTCATTCTTCCCCACTCCATATCATTGAAGCATGCCCTCCAGAGTTAGGAAGACCAGCTGTGGGTCTTACCAGATCCTGTGGCAGGGAGAGTTGGCAGTAGGGGAGTGAGTGTTGAAGAGTTTTGACAAAGTTGTCAGTGAGTGGCTGGGGACATGTTCATTTTGCTTTTGGCATTTGAAGCCACAGCTAGGGCCAGGGGGGCCTAGAGGTTTGGGAGGGGACAGGAGGAAAGAGGTGCTCATTTGCATGTTAGTCATGCTGAGTCTGGTGGTTGCATGTTTTTTTGTCTCATTTAATGACTTTTGAACAAGAATCTTTATTGCTCAGTGCAGTCTTCTAGCTAACTAGGAAAGCATTTTTTAAATTAAATTTCCCTTGAAATACACTCGGGTTTGAATTAACACCTCATAGGTTTGCCAAAACCAAGTCATTTTAAAATTAGTTCTGGAGGTTTCACAAAAATAAAAAATAAAATAAAATAAAATAAAAAAATAAAATACCATAGCAAAGTTTTCTCTTCCCACAAGCTTATGCACCTAAGACTAACCACCATCCCAGAGCTTCTTGGGGACCCCTTTATAGATTCTTCACAGAACAGAGATATGGGAAAATGAAGCCACCATCAGTGGTCCAAACACATCCATCATTCTGATTTCTGGAGCATCTTTTCCAAATGCTTTGGGATCAATAAAATTATAAACACGTTTTTGCCCTAAGCAATTTCCCTGTTAATTTTTAAAAACCATGTGTATGGGTGGGAAATGTGATCCATATGTTTTTGAATCATTTACACTTAGATCATCAAAATATTGATTTTTTTTCTGGAGTAATTTCATACCAAAGAGCCTTTAGAGACTATTTAATAAACTATTCAAAACCTCTACTGTTCTCCCCAAAGACACACACACACACACACACACACACACACACACACACACACACACA
>NW_027187339.1:6766713-6801714 GCF_028583685.1 Petaurus breviceps papuanus
CACACACACACACACACACACACACACACACACACACACACACACACGCGCGCACACATTCCTGAGAAATAGTAGGTTCATTTTTCCAGGATTCATCTGGATAGTGAAGGCACCTCCATTCCTGATGCCAGAGGTTAGATTTCTTGCAGTCCTCCCTAAGCCCCATAAATCTATGGAGCCTGTTAAGAATAGTATTACTGAGTTCCGAGGTTTTGATATCACCTAAGATGAAACTACTAGCAGGAAAATCCCTTCACACTTTTGAAACCATCCTATCCAATTCAATTCAATAAATACTTAAGCTCCTACTGTGTGCAAGGTGCTAGGCACACTGGTCTATAAAAAAGAAAAGTACCACTCCTACCGTCCAGGAGCAACTATTCCACTGTGGGGTGAGGGAATATATGCAATTTGTGCACAAATCCAGGAATCTTTTTGTACTTTTAGTGTGCGCTAACAAGCTGGGACCACAATAGTGTAAGGGTTATGGTTTCCGGAGTTGCACAGGACCTCCGAGGTCATCTGATAGAGCCAGCTTTATTATTAAATAAATAGTGTGAGTATTTATGCCTCAGAAATCAGCAATCTCTGTAAATTAGAGCTTGAGTTTTTAAGTCGATTTCCTAGACTTAAGAAAGAGGTAATAATGCAGATTAAACTCAAAAGTGTGTGTATGGTGTGTGTTTGTGTGTATACATACATTTTCCCCCCTGAAAACTTTGCTTGTTAAACATTTACTATCACACCCCTGATCTGACCTAACAGGTGTCTGTACAAGGCACTTTACAACCTCCCTGATTGCTGGTTTTCTAGCCTCTGAGGTCACCACCTTCTGAGGCAACCCATTCCATCTTCAGACAGCAATGACAGGTAAGAAATTTGTTATTTGTTTTTTTTGTTGTTGTTGTTTTTCCCCACCTCATATCAAGCAAGAATCTGTTTCTCAGAAGTTTTTACTCTTGAAACCTAATTCTACCTTCTTGGGTCTAGTACATTAGGGTGAATCTATTCTTCCACAAGACAAACTTTCAAATAATTGAAGATGGCTATCATGTTTCCCTCAGTCCTTTTCTACCAGTCCCAACTAACTACAATTTAATCTTCACCTCTTGCCCAGTACCATGGCTCCCATGGTACAAAACTGAAGGCATCTGGTATCTTCCTGCAAGGTAAATCTGCCTACTTACTTGGATTGACAGGGAATGGACTTGTCAAGGGATCCCCCAATTCTGAACCTTCTTCCCTCTACTTCTGGACTTTTTGTTTATTTTGCTTTCCTCTTTGCTGCCATCTTGCCTGTTAATTATACACCTGTCCTTCAAGACCCAACTCAAGTGATACAACCTGTGTGAAGGCACCCTTCAACACCAAGGACTTGACCCTTGTTTATTTATTTATTCATTCATTTATTTTTAGCATTCTTCTTTTTAATCATCATGGAAAATGAGGTTCATGTCATCTAAGTGACTTTCCTAAGGTCACAGAGGTAGCAATAGAGATAGTATTTGAATACAGATTCCGTCTTACTCCAAATCCAATGATCTTTCTACTGTACATTTCCTCTATTTACAATTTTGATTCCACCCAGGACATAGCATTCTATGATTTACAACCATATAAAAACATTCTTTTTTTTTTTTAATTTTGAGGTCCAAATTCTTTCCCTCCCTCCAGCCACTCCCCCACCCATTGAGAAAGCAAACAACATGATACCCATTATATTCGTGACAGTGTGCAAACATATTTCTATATTAGCCTTAACCCTTGTTTAATAGTTAAGTGTATGTGTGTATGTATATATGTGTGTGTGTATAACCACCCTCCAATATACAACAAGCTTGCTAATAGCAAGACTTGTGTTTCACTTATTTTCCTGTTACAACCTCTAGAAAACATTGACTAGAACTAAAAACTGTGAATATTATAGTTCTTCCCAGTTTAGAAAGAGAGGAAATTAACCAGAGTTCTGCCCTTTGTCAGGAGAACAAGCTATGCTGGGCATTAGGTGGGAGTCTGGAGACTCTTGAGAATAGGAGATGAGGAGAAAAGAAGGGATAGAATGGTGGCCCTTCCATAGCAGCACTTGGTGTCTGCCCCATCTGTTGTTCCTTTCTTCAAGATCAGGAGAGATGACTAAATGGACAATTAGGGAGCTGTGTAACTGTTTTGTTTTGTTTTTATCACAGGCTCTCTCTCCAGTGGTATGAAAAACAGTTCTCGAGAAACCCAGACTTGAGGAAAGGTCAAAGAAAGTTTGGGCCTTATCCTGACTCTGACTTACTGCCACTTAATTGTATGGGTTCTTACTTTCTTTCCTTCTTTCTCTCTTTCTCTCTTTCTTTCTTTCTTTCTTTCTTTCTTTCTTTCTTTCTTTCTTTCTTTCTTTCTTTCTTTTTCTTTCTTTTTCTTTCTTTCTTCCTTCCTTTCTTTCTTTCTTTTTCTTTCTGTCTTTCTCTTTTTCTCTCTTTCTTTCTCTCTTCCTTTCTCCCTTCCTTCCTTCCTTCCCTCCTTCCTTCCTTCCTTCCTTTCTTTCTTTCTTCCTTCCTTCCTTCCTTCCTTCCTTCCTTCCTTCCTTCCTTCCTTTCTTTCTTTCTTTCTTTTCTTCTTTCTTCCTTTCTTTCTCTACCCTTTATCTCTCTCTTTTTCCTTTCTCTTTATTTTTAAGATTTTTTTAAAGAATACATTTGTGGGATTATTATTATTTCTCATAAACACTTGTGATTGACCTTGCCTTTTTATGCAGCATGAGGGTGCAGTGGAAATCACACAGGATAGAGGGACCTTTCCTAGCAACTGGGCTGGGACCTCAACTTCCATCTCATTGTTTGATCTATGCTCTGTAGCTGGGGGCATAAGCATGAACCATTTCATAACTATCAATGTAGAACTGGGGCCTGGTGAGGCTTCACGATGGTAGAGAAAATCTGGAGTGCAGCCCAAAGAGACTATTTGCTTGATCTATGGTTTTTCTGTGCTTTATCGTTTCATGGCTTGGGTCTTAGGATTTGTCTCATAAAAGGAGTCTGGTAGGGGGCTTTCTCAATTTTCGAGAATAATTTGTGGACCATGAGTGCTAATTGTTCTTGAAAAGTTTGATCAAATTCTCCCATGAATTCACCAGCATCAGGAGTGTTTTTTTGTTTGTTTTCTTCTTTGTTTTCCCCTTTTGACCATTCCTTTACAACAAATTCTATTTCTTTTTTTTATGAGATTGGATTATTAAAGATTTCTATTTGGTCTTCTATTCATTAATAGTGATCTATATTTTTTAAGGTATTCCTCTCTTTCTTTTGTGTTCTCAGTTTCGTTAGCTTATAACTGCATAATAGTTTCTGATAATTCTTTATGTTTCTTCTGGTTTTATTTTGATTTTACCTTGTTTTCCATTTATTGATTTGATTTTCTGCTTACTCATTTTTAATTAGATTGGATAGAGGTTTATAATTTTATTGGAATTTTCTTTTTTAAAAATATTTTTTTTAATTCTGAACTTAAGAAGTAAAACAAGCATTTCCATAACAAAATAGAATAGGAAAAAAAAGAGGAATGCACATGAAAGTGCAAATCTATTATGTATAACTTGCTTTTCCTTTTAAATATGTAATGTTATCATGTAACTTTCCATTTTTTCAATCCCTTCCCACCTACCCTAGAGATGGCTACCATTATACACAAATATATGTGTACACACACACACACACACACACATATATATGTATGTATATACACATACTTTACATACTTCTATTTATCAGTTCTTTCTCTGGATTCAGATATCATCTTTCTTTGTAGCTAGTTTGGGTATTTATAATAGTCAAAATGACTTGGTCACTCAAAGTTATTATTAAAACAATAGTACTATTACTGTGTACAATATTCTTTTGGTTCTGCTCATTTTACGTTTCATTATTTTGTGCAAATCTTTCCATGTTTTTCTAAAACTGAGATTATCATTTCTTATAGCACAGTAATATTCCATCATATAACACGTTTACAAGTATATCATCATAGTATTATTAAACCATATACCAATTTTATTAGTATTTTCCAAGAAAAATCTTTTAGTCTTATTTATGACTTGGTTTCTATCTTATTTATTTCTCCTCTAATTTTTCTTATTTCCTCTATATCCTCCTCCTGCTTATTTTAGGTTCATTATCGCCTTTCTATTTTTCAGATGCATATTCAGTTTGTTAAGCCTCTTCTTTTCTAATTTGTTAATGTAGATTTGTAGCTATGGTATATGATTTTCCCCTGAGGTCTGCTTTAGCTGTATCTCAGAAATTTTTACATGTTGTTTCATCATTACAAATTTCTTTCCCATAATTATTTATTGTTTTTATAATTTGTTCTTTGACCCATTCGTTATTTAGGATTTCATTGTTAAGTCTGCATTTTGGTCAGTGCCTTTTGTTTTTGCTGTCTGAATTGATTCCAATTTGTATTGTATTATGAGTTACAAAGGATGCGTTGACTATTTCTACCTTTTCATATTTGTTTGCAGTATCTCTGTGCCCTAATACATGGTCAGTTTTTATAAAAAGTTCCATGTGGTAGGGAGAAATACAGATATTATTTGGCAGCCTCATCTAGAAGATGTCATGTGTCTGGTTTCTCCTGTAATTTGTTTGATTCAATTTTTTTTCTATTCAATATACCCTTTATTCACCTTTTTGGTTAAATTTGCCCCAAACTGAGAGAGAAACATTCATACATCAATCAGAATTCTTTCCAACAGTACTTTCTTTTCTGTGTTCAGAAGTTCTGGGCAGTTCTCTTATATTATCCGGTTCCTTTCAAGTCCCAGATAAGGTTTCCCCTTCTATAGGAAGTCTTTCTCAATTCCTCTTAATACAAATACATTCCTTCTGTTAATTTTAAAGTTTGTCTTCAAATTTAAATTTAAAGTTTGTCTTCAGTCAAAGGGCTACACTTGAGAACTGAATGTCACATGTGGCCTCAAGGGCACAGGTTTCCCACCTCCAGTAGGAACTAGAAACTGGGTCTCCAGGGACAATAAGAGGTCCCAAATCCAAGAAGTGACTAAAGTCAAGACAGTGGTACCAATGGTCAAAATACAGAACATGGGTATACAACTGAGAGACTGTTTGCTCTTTCCAAATGTTTCTTTCTATTTTCTTCTAGAGGCAAGAACTGAGGACTGAGTATGAATGTCCTTGGCTTGGCCAAATGTTCCCTACCCTGGAACTTTACCACAAATGCCTAGCATATGATAATTGCTTAATAAATGCTTATTGATTAACTGATGGAGTGATTCAGTGATTGTGTCTGCTTGGTCTCCAAGAGGGAGCAGCTTCTTAAAAATTTGAGCAACTTTGGTCTTCAGCACAAACTGACCATGATGGCAAGGACATCAGTAGATATTAGCCTCGGCTGCAATCTGCCCCCTTCCCATACACCTATGCTGCAACCAATCTTCCCAATGTACAGATTTTGCTGTACCCTTCCCTCATCTAGGAATCAACAATGACTCCCCATTGCTTGTCCAATCTTACCAATCTCAGCCTGGCATTCAGTAGTCTATGTAATATTATCCAATTCTCTTTAACCAACCTTATTTCCCACTACTCCAAAATATATGTTCTCTGCCCTGGGCTTATTGGCTTAACTACATCCCATTCATTCCAATTTCCAATTCCTGGACAGCTCTCCCTTCCCTACCCAGTCGAGTCCTACCAGACCTTCAAGCCTTAAAGTTTCCTCAGGTGTCTACCAGTAGTGATCAATCCCTCCTTTCAACTCCTACTATCTGTACCACTCATACTGCTACTTTCAACATACTACAATATATCTTCTCTGTAACTTTCTCACCCTTTTCCTTGTTTTGTCCTTTAAGACTGAGCAGAATATTTCTAGTTCTCCTATAAGACAGCTCTTCAAATACCTGAAGATTGCTATCAAGTGCCCCCACCACCCACTTCTCCCCATCAAGCTTTCCCTTCTATGGGCTAAATAATCCTAGTTTATTTAACTGACCCTCAGATAGAATGGTCTCAGGCTTCTCAACATCCTGATCAATCCCCTTTTTGTAAGTTCTAGTCTGTCAATGTCCTTCCTAAAATGTGGTGCCCACAACTGAATAGAGGGCTCCGTGTGTTTTCTGACCAAGACCAGAGTCATTTGGTTCACTGTGTGCCAGACATAGTGGAGATACAAAGAAAGATTAAAAAAAATTAGCCACTGCTCTCAAGTATCTCGCCTTTTACAAAAATAAGTACAATGAAGACATATCCAGTAGACAGAAGCCAAATACTGACAGAGAGACTCTACCAGCTGAGAGGACCTGGGAAGACTGACTGTAAAAGGATGGCATTGAGCTGGGTCTTGGAGGAAACCGGGACAAAGGCAGAGATGAGAAGGGAGGGCATTCCAAGCATGAGGGCCAGTCAGTGCAAAGCATGGAGAATGGGAGACAGTGTCATGTTTGAAGAATAGCAAGGCGGCCAGTGTAGTTCAATCTTATAGTAAGCATGGAGGGGAGTAAAGCAGAGCAGCCAGTAAAATAAGATAACTAGGTGGTACAGTGAATAGAGTGCTGGGCCTGGAATAAGGAAGAGTCATCTTCCTGAGTTCAAATCCAGCCTCAGACACTTACTGGCTATGTGACCCTGAGCAAGTCACTTAACCCTGTTTACCTCAGTTTACTCATCTGTAAAATGAGAAGAAAATGACAAACCATTCCAGTTTCTTTGTCAAGAAAACCCCAAATGGGTCACAAAAATCTGAAATAAATGAGCCACAAAATGTAAGAAATCTGGAAAGGTAGGAAGGGACCAGATTGAAAAAATTTTAAATGTCAAACAAAGCAAGACTTAGTCCATCCCTTCTTCTCTATGCTATTTCTATTAATGTATCCTAAGATCACAGTTGGTCACACTTTTGACTCTTATGCACCTATTTAAACTCTAAGACCTTTTTTACATGAACTCTTTAACCATCCTATACTTGTATAATTGGTGGGGCTTTTTAATCCTACATTCACAACTATTAAATTCATTTATTATTATTAGATTACAATCCTGGCCTACCAATTCTTTTGGGATCTTGATTCTATAATTCAGCACGTCGATTATCCCACCAAGCTTTGTATCATTTGGAAGTTCAATAAATATGCCCTGTCTGCCTTTCTCCAAGGCATTGATAAAGATGTTGAATGTCACAGACTCAACTATAATACCAGGGGCCCTCAGTTGCTTTCTTATCTCTAAGCTGATACAGATTCTCTAATTGCTACCCTTTCTCGTTGTTCAATTATTTCAATTGTATCCAACCCTCTATGACCCCATTTGGGATTTTCTTTGCAGAGATGCTGGGGTGGTTTGCCATTTCCTTCTCCAAATCATTTTACAGATGAGGAAGTAGAGACAAATAGGGTTAAGTGACTTGCTCTGGGTCACACAACTAGTAGGTATCCGAGGCCAGATTTGAATTCAATCCTGACTGAATTCTTCCTGACTCCAGACCCAACATTCTATCCACCATGCCACCTAGACTCTTTGGGGTGGCTTATTCATTCAGTTCCAAATCTACCTCCCTTCTTGTTCTCTGCCTCACAGTGTTGACATGTGTGATAAAGTGACCTTTCCCTTGTTTTTGGTGGAAGTTATATGTTATTATTACTCTATACGTAAAGTATTTCTTGAGACTGTAAGAACTTAGTTGGGTTGGGACAAGCGTGAAATGTCTAATTGGACCCAGCTGGTATCAGTATTTTTCAGCTCTGCAAAAAGGCAGAAAACTAAGAACAATTAGAAGCACCCTGATGGGAGATGGGAAGTGTGAGAAGAGGTACCAACTCTAAGGAAATGAGTAAAGGGAGTAGGGATAAGATACTAACTGGCACCATCATACAAGAGACACCCTACATAGAAAACATGGCAGATGGACAAATGGAAAAAGCTAGGCTTAGATGTTAGCTAGATAGGAAAAGAAGGGGCTAGTTAGGACAGAAAGCTGTGTCAGCTAAATATGAACAGACTAGGGATCTTTTAGGTCAAATAAAAGAGCTCCCTGAACACAGAATTAGTGAGTTGCAGAACTGTGGAATCTTATCTTGTTCCCTCTAAAGGTTTGTTGGGTTTTTTTGTTGTTTTTCAAAAAAAGAACATGAATACAACTATTTCAGGTGAAATTGGGAGGAAAAAAAGGAGTTTGTTCATATCTAGTCAAGGAGAGTTAGAAGAGAACTAAAGAAACCTGGAAGGCAAGTGAGAATAGAGAAACATTAGTCAACCCAAGAACTCTAAGGCAGAATGCTTAAGAAAGCAAGTTAAAAAAAAAAAAGTAAGTCCTAAGAACCTTGGGCTGGGCCTGAGTTAAGGAGAGACTCCTATGAGCCAGAGTAATCCATGGAAGAAAAAGCTCTTGGGAAGGGAGTCCTAGGGAGTCCAAGAAAAGAGGCAGAAGCTATTTAATATGTTCTGGACATGAGGGAAAGCAACATTCATTCAACTAAGAAAGCAAAAGATAGCTGCCTACCCCTAGTAGAAATTCTGTGGAGGAGGACCAATGATGACTTTCTCAGCAATACCACAGCATTTGGCGTGTAGACTGTAATAGACTGTTAAGACCCTTGAGGGTAGCAACTAGTTTTTTATTTCGTCATGGTATCCCTATCAACAAGCACTATATGCCTTGCATATAGTTGGTGCTTAATAAATGCTCGTCAATTAATGAAAAAATAGAAGATGGATGCAATGGTCATCAGTCCTAAGCATTTATTAATCACCAAATATTTTCTTAACACCTAATACCTGCCAGATCTTATACTAGGCTCTCTCAGGGATACAAAAAACATATAGCATGAGCTAAGAAGCATGGTGTAGTGAAAAGAGTTTTGGATTTAGCATCAGGGAATCTAGGTTCAAATCCCAGGTCTCCAATTTCCCACCTGTGTTACCATTAAATCCTTAATTAGTTAAATCATTTAACCTCTCTGCCTTGGTTTCCTCATCACTTAAATGAGGGGGTTGGACTAGCTGACCTCTGAGTTTCTCTCCCATTTTAAATCTATGACCTTATGATCTTTCCTCTATCTTGTCTCCTTAAACTCAATGGAAGGGCTGGTCTAGCTTGAGTTGAGGTAAGGCCACATTGGTTAGTCTCCACTTCACTGTATTCCAGGAAGCACTTTAGGCATGCTGCTGAGAAGCTCAGGGAAGGAGTGAAGGAGAGCCTTGAGGAGGGAGAGGTCCTACAAGATTGTTGGCCAGGTATGTATTTACCTATGAGGTTCTATCAGTGCTAAAATTCTGCAAAACAATGATGTCTTCCAGCCCAGATCAGGTCCTAGGCATTATCTAGTCCAAGAGATTTGTTTATGAATTAAAAAAAACAACAACATTGATAACTGTATTGCAATATAATTGGTTTTCTCTGTAATCCTATATATTTAATTTTGTGTATTTAGAAAAATATATATTCTGAAGAGTCCATCAGTTGCACCCAAATGCCAGAGGGTTCCCTGACACCCCAAAAAGAATAGAAACACTCCATCTAGATCAAGTTCTTTATTTTACAGATGAGAAAACAAAGATTCCATTACTCTGAGGCCCCTCCTAGACTTGAGTGATTTCAGCTCTGGCACCACCTCCATCTGACCTTGGGCAGGTCTCTTGAAGGCCGTTCCAGTGTTCTGCCTGCTATCTATGCCATATTAAGTGGTCAAAAAACAGAGATGGAAACACCAAGGCTGGCTGCCCAGACCCAGAGCCAGAAGGGTAGAAGCCTTTCTCCTCCCCAGCTCTCACCAAAGCTTCCCCAAGGGCCTGAAATCTCCTTCCAAGTGTGAAAACTGAGGACAGTGAGCAGCCTTTTAGAAGAGACTCTGTCAGCCTGCTCTAACTCGGCACATGGGGTGGAGAAGCTGGGGTGGGGAAGAGAGACAAGGCCAGGAGCCACCAAACATGGAAAATTCCCTTCTCTTGCCAACCCTCACTCAGTCACTTCATCCTTGGCCTCTCCCCAGAATCAAACACCCATTGGATGCCATGACCTTGGGGGAGTTACTTCTTTGCCTTTGGGTCTCAGTTTCCCCATTAGTGAGTAGGAGAAGGAGGTTGGGCTCAGACCAGATGATCTCTAAGGGCCCTCCCCCTTAAAAAAAAACCAAACAAACCCTACTTCTCATTCAGACCTCTCTGGTGCTCCTAGGGCCGTTGTTTCAAAGGATGGCAAAGGATTCCCAGCGTGTTTGGAGTCTGGCCCTGTGACTCTGGCAATCCGTAAACACCCATGATGGTTGTTTGGAGCTACATAGCTGTGGTTTTTTGTTTGCTTGGTTGATAGTTACCGGGCTGTGGTTGCAGCTGAGATAGTGCTACAGGGACAGACAGCTGCAGACAGGGACCCCTTTGTTTGCCGACTTCTCTCCCTAGCCTTCAGCCAGCCTCTGGTCCTTTTCTTTATAGAAGGCTTAGACACACACACACACACACACACACATACACACACACACACATGAATACAACAGTGGCCTTCCAAAGTGGAGGCAGAATGTGGAGATTTTCATGAGAATGTCATGGACTGGTACAGAGTAGGGTATGGGAGGTAGAGGTATGTCTGTGTGTGTGTGTGTGTGTGTGTGTATGTGCATGCACTCGTGTGTGTGCAGTCCTTGGGAGCTCTCTCTAGGTACCCCATACTAATCTTTCCTCTGTGTCAGAAGCGTGGGTGTGTTCGGAACCAAAACAGAGTCTGAGTTTCAGCATTTCATAACTTCTCCTCCCCCTCATCACTGAAAACACGGAGTTGCATTTTGGAGAAATGCTCATCTCGACCTTTCTGTAAGGGCCCTGGGGCTTCTGTTTCACAGAAAGAGCCCTGGACACTAGGAAAGCAAGAGCCTCCAGTCTCAGTTTTTGGATTGAGGGGGAAGACATTCTATTTCCCTGGACCTCTGTGTCTAAATTGGATGGGGGAGACAGCTAGCAGGGGGAGAATTAGAGGTGTTAGACCAGACAGTTTCTAAAGGTCCTTTCTGGCTTGAGTCAAAGTTCTAGCCTGTTGAGACCCTTTTAGAGTCTATCATCCAGTGTTCTCTAAGAGGACCAAGACACCAGGGAGGTGATGCCATGACATGCAAGTGAATTGGATTTAAGTGAGGAAGAGCTGTGCAAGGTCACCAGCCTCACTTTCTCCTCTGGGGCCATCTGGGGCCAGTGGCCAGACATGGATCAGGATGACTGGAGATGGCACAGGATGCAGTGGGGGACCTTGGCCTTTTCAAGGTAAGGTCTTTAAGAGGTTTCCGTTTGACTGAGGCAGAGCCCATTCAGTGATTAAAAAGACTAGTCTTAACCCCAAATCACTCTGGCTCTCATTGATTGGTCAACAATAGGTCCCAGACCAAGCCCTATTTGGTCATTGTTTGGGCCTTGATTGGCTCACAACAAATGTAAATAACAATTGTTTTTGCCAGAAACCCAGAAAGTCTTCTCCCAGATCTTTTTTTTTTTTTAAAGAAGCTATTCTTTATCTCACTTCTTATTAACCTTAATCATTGAATGGGCATTGCCTCAGTCAAACTGAGACCTCTTAAAGACCTTAGCTTGAAAAGGCCAAGGTTCCCCGCTGCATTCTGGGCCATCTCCAGTCATGCTGATCCATATCTGACCACTGGCCCCAGATGGCCCCAAGGAAAAGGGTAAGGCTGGTGACATTGCACAGCCCTTCCTCACTTAAATCCAATTCACTTGCATCACCTCATCAATTCATGGCATCACCTCCCTGATGTCTTGGTCCTCTTTGAGAATGAAGGACAAACAGCAGCAGCAATCAGCCAATGTGTATCCCTTGCTCCTGACTTTGTCATGGGCAAAATGGGTGAACATGACATCTATTTTTATCCAATTTTAAACAATACAAGGTCAAACACAGACATCTGGGGCTCACCACGACTGACCCCTTCAATTACTCCAGCTCTCATTGATCTTCTTCTTTTCTGACCTGTGGGACTTACCATCATGATAGCATTCAGCTAGGCATAGGGGCTGAGCCTGTGAGTTCATGGGTATAGAGAATACCCTGGTAAGGGAACTCCCTTTACCAAAGCAGCATCTTTTGTTGTTTGGTTGTGTCTGACTCTTCATGGCCCCATTTGGGGTTTTCTTGGCAGAGATACTGAAGAAGGTAGCCATTTCCTTCTCTAACTCATTTTACAGATGAGGAAACTGAGGCCAACAGGGTTAGGTGAAAAGTCCAGGGTCACGCAGCTAGTATCTGAGGCCACATTTGAACTCAGGTCTTCCTGAATCCAGGACTAGGGCTCTATCCACTACACCACCTAGCTGCCTGACACATATTAGTCATGTAATAAATGCTTGTTGAGTTAAATTATATTAAATTGAATTGAACTTTACTGAGTTCTTAGCTATGGGCAACTGCCAGATAGAAAATGGAAAGACTGGGAGAAGAAACTTGAAGATCTTAGCGTTCTTCATGGTTTCTTTCTCTAATTAGTAGAGACCCTGTGAGAAAACAGCAGCCCACTTTCTCGGTCATTTCCCCTAATTCTGATCCATTAGCATTTTGCATCTGGAGTCAAAATGGAGATGGGGATGGAGCTTCCTTTGGGCAGAAACTGACCAAATCATGAACTTGAAGGGCTGGTGAAGTGACTCTGTTGAGGGAAAGAGTAGGTTAGTGAATTCAATGTCCAACAGACAAGTGGCCAAAGAGAACCCCCCCCCCAAAGGAAATTCCTAAATAACATATGTAAAAGAGATAGCTAGGTATCTCAGTGGATAGAACACTGGCCCTGGAGTCAGGTGGACATGAATTCAAATCTGGCCTCAGACATTTATTAGCTGTGTGACCTTGGACAAGTCACTTAACCCTGGTTGCCATCCTCTCCCCAAAAAAATTTATGTAAAGCACCTAGTAAACCTGAAAGTGTTACATGCACTTAACCGATTACTTTATCATTATTTTAACTCTCACTCAAGGGTAGTTGGCTAGGGTTGGACTTCTTCATCCCCATGGCCTATTTTTGAGTCCTTTTTCACCCTTCTCAGTTACTTCAAGGGCCAGTCCATTGATGCCCAACTGTAGAAAAAGATCAGATAAGGTTGTTCAAGAAGAAGTGTTGCAGACTAAATTTGTGACCCTTACTAGTGGTGCATTAAAATTGTTCTGGTGCCCCCAACCACCTCCTCCCTTCCCTTCTAGTCAGTATAGTAAGTGGACTTAAAAGTAGCCAGTGTAAAGGAGCAACAGAGGAAAGTAAGGATGCAAAGGGGAACCTGGAAGTCACATACAAACTGTCCCAAATATCAAAGGAGCATAATTTATGAATTGTATTATATATCAACTAAAAATCACATTCTGGTAATACATGTAGAATCAGGGGACTACAGTTGGCTGTCCCCATTTTGATCCTAAGATATGTAAATCTCTGAAAAGTGCTAGATATCTGCAGAACACCAAAAAGTGCTGATAATTTTGAGAGGATGCCAACATGTTAACTTTAGAATTTTACTGACAATTTACTTGGACATACTTATGAGCTAGCCTCATGGTGGTACAGATAAGAGGCTGTTCCCCAAAAACTTTATAAAAATGAGACCTCAAACTCCTGCATTGCCCCTCAGTACATTTCCATCTCTATTGGGTCCCTGCTGCCAAATGCTCCCCACTCTAGTCCAAGGTTAACATGAGTGAGGCTCTCTGCCTCTCCCCCTCCCCATCCTTTTCCCCATGCTGCCTGCCTCAATATCCCCTTTTCCCACTTATCTCTGTACTTTCTATGCTGGTTATTAAAGAGTGATTGCTGCCCCATTTTCCTCTGCCAGTCATGGCCTTTCTTGGTGAACACCCAAAGAACCATGTAGGCCTGCTCTCATTTCATAATTTCATAAATTAATTATCAATCCAAGGGTCCAATCACATTTTAGGAAAGAAGTCAAAGAAAGAAGACAATGCTTTAACCCACTAAGATGAATCTAATGTAGGACTTTCAAGCATCAGCCCAATAGACATCTTTGGATACTCTCAGATACATGCCATAGTCAATTAGAGAGCTAGCCTTGGTGTTAGGAAGACCAGAGTTCAAATTCAGGCTCAGAAAAGCAGCTTTGAGACCCTGGGAAAATCAATTAACCCCACTGACTCTCAATTTCCTCCTTTGGAAAATAGAGATAGCAGTCAGCTCACAGGTTTGCTCTAAAGGTCAAATGAGACAAGGTCTATAAAGCATTTTGCCAACCTTAAAATTTCTCTCTAAAAACCAGATATTATTATTGTTGTCCTTGTTGTTAGAGTTGAAAAGGCAGCAAGGTATGGTGGGTAGAAAATCTTCCTGGAAGTTGGGAAGACTCTTCAAGTTCCATCTTTGAAACATACTCACTGTGTGACTCTGGGCCAGTCATTTGCCCTCTGGGTGAAATTGTTCAAGACCAAAAATTATACAAGAGCTGTAAATTTCAAGTAAAAAAGTATTTATTAAGTGCTCATTATGCATAAAACATTGTGTGTTGACAGAAGAAATATTCTTACCCTGTCTTCTCTATGCTGATGAAATCCCAAATATATATATACCTGTGTGTGTATATACATACACACACACACACATATAACCTCTTGAGGGATCTGTATAAGTGAACAGTCTGTAAGACTCCAGGGAATCTGTCTTTGCCCCTATTTGGGGAAAAGTCTGGATCCCATGGGATGGACTCACCATAAAGCCTCCAGAACCATATCAAGAGGGGAGTCAAGGCTGGCATCTCCCAAAGCACCGCATGAGGGTGGGGAGGAACAAGAAACACAACAAAGACTACTTTCTAACACAATTTTTATTTTAGTGACTAACAATTATGTGGTGATTTTTAAGATTTGCAATGTTTTCTCATTTGGTCTTCCCAACAACCCCATGAGGTAGGAGCTATTGTCATCATCCCCATTTTACAGATGAGGAAACTGAGGATGAAAGAAGTTAGACAAATTGCCCTGGGTCACAGAGCAAGCAAAAGGGCAGGATTTGAACTCCGTTCTTCCTGAATCCACCTCTAGTGCTCTCTACTGCTCTAGGGTTCTAAAGATACCTGAAGATACCAGTTGCCTCCTTTCATTTAGAAAATTTTGTTCCTAGTGCCTATTAGGGACTCAATTTATAATATCTAGTGTGTTGTCATAAAAACTCAGTTTCTTGCTCAGGGAATCCAATTTTTAAATGCTGGGGGTGGGGAGAAAAGATTTTCAAATCTTACCTATAGTACATAAATGCCTTGTCCTTGTTCTGCCAAGGTCTTGATCCCCATGGTGTCCCAGGGCCACCCAAAGAGCCTGCCAAACCAGCTTTTACTTAGGAGCTGCCATTACGTCTTTCTACCAATCTCCTGCCATGGAGATGATGATAACCTTGTGAGATAAAAATCTCTTTTCTGCTGGGGTTGCTGGGATAACTGTTCTGAATTCCTATTACTCACTCCTCCAAATACACACACACACACACACACACACACCTCAACCCACTGGTTATGGGTAGAAAGGTATGTGGGTAGAAAGAGGCACCCATGCATGGGTCACCACATCTACCCTCATGGTTCAAGGCTTGAGAGCTTCTTCCTAAACCCAGGTCATTCTTTCTGGCAGAGGGTGGGGTGACTGCAGGAGGACAGACAACCCTCTGGTCCTGCAGGATCACCAGTCTGACCCACGTAATTACAGTGAATCATAGCAAGGACTTCAGGGGGGAGGAGGAGGAGGAGGGCTGGTCACTGTGACCACTTCTGGAAAAGGACACATTCCCCGGAGGCTGGGGAGGAAAATATGGAGGCCCCTAAAGGTAGGTGTCAGGCAGAATTAGCCTCTGTCCTTCCACTGCCTATCTGAATACCAACCTTGTACTAGCATTAGTGTCATTCTTGAGCACCTGGAGGGAATAGTGTTTTCATTCCTGATCATCCTCCTTCTAACCCATTATATGGGCAGAGCACTTTGCCTGAGAAATAAAATTCAGATTGCTTAGCCTGGCATTCAAGGCTGTCTACTATCTAATCCTCACCCTGCCCCCCAATATGATGTGGCGTATTACTCATATCACACAATGTGTCTCTTACTATACTACTCAGACTCAAATGGCATACTTCAGTCAAACTGTCCAGTTCTCTGATCACATCTTATGTTTTGCTCATAGTTAACTCAACTCAGAATTCTTCAACCCCATTTGTATCAAAATTCTATTTGTTCTGCAAAGCCCAAATCAAATGCCATTTTCTGTCCCTCCCCTCCCTATACTTACTACAAACAAGAGATGGAGTCTGTCTTCTGTTATCATCATTTGTCTTATTAACAGTAAAAACTCCCTTCTTCATCTTTTTATTTCATATAGAACTATATTTTATATATATATACACATATTAGGTATTCAAGTGTCTATGGAACAGATGGATGGATGGATGGATGAACAGATGAACGAAATAATTAATTTCCAAGATATTACTATTATCATTTTACAAATGATGAAACTAGGGTTCTAAAGATACATGCAGATACCAGTCAGGGGTAAAACTGGGACCTGTATCTAGGGATTCTGAGCAGTGATCTTCCTGCCACACCACCTACCATTTGCTGTCTGCTGCCAAACACTTTTCCTTCCATTAATTCATCTTCCAAAAACCTCCTTATAGTGAAACATTGTTCGAGGGAGCCTTAGAAGTAGAGAGAGTTTGCCCTTTCCCTCCCAATTTGTAGCTGGAGAAACTGCAGCCCCGGTTAATTAAGAGAACATCGTTAAACAACGTGTTAATTTGTCGATTGAACCCCAGGTTATAGCTGCTATAATTTGCTCTGGCCGACCACATCTGGGGTACTGTGTTAGCTTCAGCTCCGCATGGAGACAAACTGTATTACATCCAATAGGGGGCGACCAGAATGCTACAACCAGTGGAAAGAACCAGGAATGCTTATTACGGAGAAGAAAATACTCTGGGGAGATAGGATAGAAGGGACTGTCATGTCCAAGTCTGTTTGAGCCCTAAGAGCAAACATAGGAGCAAAGAGTAAAACTTAACAGAATGTTAGATTTAGGCTTGATATAAAAAAGAATGAATGAATGGACAAACAAGTAAAAAGTACATAAATAAATGAATGGATGAATAGATAGCTTCCTAAAAGGCAGAGTTATTTCAAAGTAGAATGAGTTGCCTCAAGAAGTAATGAGTTCAGGGGTGGCCAGGTGGCTCAGCGAGTAAGAGCAACGGCTCCAGTGTTGGGATGACCTGGATCAAATCCGGGCTCAGATACTCAGCACCACACCCAGAAATAACTGGCCGTGTAACCTTGAGCAAGTTACTTAACCCCAATTGCTTTAAAAAAAAAAAAAAAGAAGTAATGAGTTCCCCTCAATGGAGGATTTCAAGACAAGACTGGATAATTAGCTGTTGGAGGATGTCATAGAAAACATCCCTGCTAAGGTTTGGGTTGGACTCAATGGACCCCTTCCTGAGTTATGGAGGAAGTCAGGAAGGGTTTGTCTAACTTATAAATATAGTGATTGATTCTGTGGGTGGTTGAGCATCTGTTAAGTGCCCAGCCCCCTGCCAAGGTCAATCATAGAATGAGTCAGCTGTTGTCTGTATCCAGGAAATCTGGCTCTCTGTAGGGTATCCATCATACCCCCCCCCCATCCCTATCCCACGCTAAGATCCTCATGTCAATCACATTGGGCTGACCCCAGGAAAGTAGGAAGGTGGTGGAAGTCAAGGAAGGAGCTTCTAGATGCCATCCACTGACCCCATTCATAGGAACAGAGGTCTAGAACCAATCTTCTTAAGAGCTCTAGGGGTTTCTTGTCTGGGCCCTGAATAGACTGAGACCTAAGCATATTAACCTGTCTCTTCCCAAACCTGGAGCACAGGAAATGGTGAAAGGCATTCTACATTGGAACTAGGTTGGCCAATTCTGTTTGCCCTAAACCAAGACAGTACCCCACAAACCAGGTTTACTTTCCAAATTTCACATTCTACCCTGTCTACAAACTCCTCAGAGATGAACTGAGAACAGAAAGGGAAGTCCAGGCCTGTCTGGGGGTAGCCAGAGTGAGGTCTAGTTTCCCAACTAAACCCTTGAACAGACAAGTTCAGACCAGCTCAATTATCCACTAAAATTAGTTCAAGGCCTCAATTAAAGGATGACTCTTGTTCTCTCTATCCTTCCCCAACCCAAAATGCAGCCCAGCTCAAAAGGGAAGTGCTTACCCACCCCCATCTTTAAATTTAAGATCCATGATCCTTCCCCTATCATAAGCCCCTATCTCCTACTGGCTAATGGAGGTATCGGCCCCATCTCCACTGAAGGTGGGCTTAAGACCTTCACAGAATCTCTGACAAGGGGTCATGTAGCTTCTGCTTGAACTCACCTCCCTGCCCTTCCTCCCCAAACACTCAACTGCTACCAAAGGAGAACCCACTACCTCCCAAGAAAAATTATTTTCCATTTTGGACAGCTCTATTAGGAAGTTTTTCTTATAACAAGCAAAATCCATTTGCCTGCTGTTTTTCCTATTTCTACCTTCTAGGTCTAAACAGAACCAACCAAAGTCAATCCCTTTTCCAAAAGGCTGTCCTTTAGCTGCTTGAAAACAATCCTTCAGTTTTCTCTCCTCCAAACTAAATGTTCTTAGGTCCTTCAACCAATAGTACATCCTGGTCTTCAGGCCTCTCACTATACTCTCTTCTGGGTTGTTCCAATTTGTTTCTCTCCTTCCCAAAATGTGGTTCCCAGAAATGAACATAACACTTCAGATCTAATCTGACCAGAGGACCCAGAAGTGATTACCTCCTTTGCTCAAGACACTCTATCTCTCAGTGCAGTTTAGCATACCATTAATTTTAGCTGTTTTTGCTCTGTCAAACTCCTGATTCATATCGAGTTTGAAGTTCCCTGAAATCCCAGATCAGAATTCTACATCTGAAATATTGTCTAGCCCTGTCTCCCCCCACCCCATGTTGTACTTATGAAGTGGATTTTTTTAACCCGAGTGTTAGACTTTGTATTTATTCATATTAAATTGAATTTTCTTATAATCAGTTCATTGTTCTAGCAAGTCAATATCTCTTTGGAGGCTGACTGTCATCCAAAGTACTTGCTATCCCAGCAGCCCAGTTAGCAGCTGAAATGAAGGGTATTTTCCTGCCCTCTCAGGCCCAGGCAGGAAGGCCAAATCTTGGCATACTTTCAGTCCAATCCTATTACAAGCAGACCTGCCTGGCCCATAAAAACCCACCGAGGGCCCCAAGCTGTTTCCTGGCCAGAGGGCATGGAGAGCTGGGGGTGGGCTTCCTGCTTTAATAGGACTTTCTTTTCCAGGTGGTGGAATTTGTCAGTTGCTCGGGAAAGGAGAAGAATAGAGGGAAAATGGAGGTATGGGGTCAGGTAAAATAGAAAACCAGGAGAAAGGAAAGAGAAAACGTGGGGGGGAAGGGGGAGGGGGGAAGGGAGGAAGGGGGGATAAAAAAAGAAACCAAGCAAAGGGAGAGGAATAGAATAAAGAGCATAGGAGACTGAGGGAGGAAAGGTTATTCCAGCCTGCCCAGTTACAATTCAGGTTTTTCTTCTGGGAACACCAACTCAGGGACTCCAGGATGTCTGGAGCTTGGCTCCCCAGGGGTCACCTCTGTGGGGCCCCTGGGATAGATAATGACTGTTGGGAGAAGGGAAGGAGCCAGGACTAGAAGAGGCCAGTCTGGAGGGAAAACAGCAGGGAGCTGATACTGTCTCTGGGGCAACTGAGATAGCAGAAGAGAGAGTTCTAGAGGGCCCATGGAAATGTTGGCAAGAGAATTGAAGGCTTGGGAGCCAAAATGAGGATTGGTTGATTGTAAGGGTCAAGGTAGGGCCTCAGCTGCCTTTCCTAAACTGTGAAAGCTCAGGACCCTCTGGCTCAGGGAAAATCCCTGGCAGTGTAGAGGGGAATTCCTGGGGGGCCGCTCCAGGCCTGCAAGCTGGTTCTGTAACAGGAGTTAGTTGAATAGAGCAGATTCCTCACCTCTTGACTAGGTGGCCAGCAGCCAGCCTTCCTTCCCCTCCAGTCCCAGGGCCTTTATTCTTGTGTAAGCAATCCCCAACATCAAGGAATTCTCCAGCTGCCCCCAGCTTCCTCACAAAGAGAACAGCAATCCATCTCCACTGAATTTCAGTTTCAGATTCCCCTGGGGAAAGAAATCTTCTTCTCTCTGCACTTCCCCCCCCCCCAATGACTGCCTGAAAATCCTCCAGGTACACAGTTCTCTTTCTGGGCTAACCTGAACCCTTCATGCTGTTTCTTTTATGAGAATTATTTCTTTTATGACATATCGCATTCTGACTTGTACTATAATTATTTCTAAGTATACCTATTGCTAATCTTCTGTGATTCTAGGTCCTGTCTTCTAAACTCGATTGTAAGCTGTCAAGTGCTGGGATATTCAACTTTATATCTACCCCCAATGTCTACCCCAATACTCAGTGAATGGTTGCTGATGAATGAATGAATTAAATAATTAATGAGTGAATAAATACTTGAAAAGTATTACCTTTGATCCTCTGTAAAAGCTAATGCTGAGAACCTGTGACCTCCAGGCTACATGCGGCTCTCTAGGTCCCTAAGTGTGGCCCTTTGACTGAATCCAAACTTCACAGAACAAATCCCTTACTATTATCTTCATTATATTATTACATTAATTATATTACATACTGTATCACATTATATTATTGGATTTGTTCTGTGAAGGACCTAAGTCCTCAAGTGCGGCCCTTGAACAGAATCCAAACTTCACAGAACAAATTCCCTTAATAGAAGGATTTGTTCAGTTAAACCTGGACTCAATGAAAAGGCTGCACCCAAGGACCTAGAAGGCCACATGTGACCTCGAGGCTTCAGGTTCCCCACCCCTGGGCTAATGAATTATGACTACTCTGTGGACTACAGTAGCTTGTCACATACTCTGGACTTGGAAGCAGGCCTGTTGTCTCAGTCTCAAATCAGAGTTCTTCACATGGATATCGGCATCATACCTTCTAAATGGTATTTCAATTTGGGTGTATGTGTTACCAAAGCAATTTCAAAACAAAAGTCCCCATTCAAGTACCACCTCTGATACATGACCATTGGATAATTCTGAGCAAGTGGCTTAATCTCCCAATGTGTCAGGTAACTATCTAAGAACCTAAGTGCAAGCTGATAGCATGGTACAATGCTGGGTCTGAAGCTGGAAAGACCTGAGTTCAAATCTAGTCTCAGATGCTCACTAGATATGTGACCCTGGGGAAGTCACTTACCCACTATCTGCTTAAGTTTCCTTATCTGTAAAATGGGGATAATAATTGCACCTACTGGGGGGTGGAGCCAAGATGGCAGAGTAAAGCAGGAACTTACTTAAGCTCCCACATCAACCATCTCCAATACCTGTAAACTGTGACTCTAAACAAATTTTAGGGCTACAGAACCCACAAAATGACAGAGAGAAACAAATCTCCTGCTAAAGGCAGCCCAGCAGGCCTAGAGGAAGGATCTATTGCACCAGGCCAGGGGCAGCCCTGACCAACAGCACAGACCGGCCTGAGCAGACTTCAGGAGAGTGAATCAGCAGCAGCTGTGGTGGTTTTCAGACCCCCCCCCCCCCCTTAACCCATAAATGCCAAAGAGAAAGTAAAAGGTCAGTAGGGAACTCTGTTGGAACTAGAAACAGAAGAGGCCCTGCCCCCAGGGTAAGAGGTGGCAGAGGTATGGTGGCTGCAGCTGCTGCCTCATGCCTGCCTCCAGAGCTCCTGGCCTGTAGATGGTAGGGGGACCAAACAACCATTCAGAGGGTAATTGCTCTTGCTTTGACTTGCTTGGATCTAGATCACAGTCTTGGGTGGTGGTCCTGGGGTGTGTGGCCAGTGAGCCAGAGCTTGTGGTAGCGGTAAAGAGGGTGCCCTCCTCATAGCTCTGACAACTGTGAAAATCTTAGCAATTTGGGACACAGCTCTCTCCACTGTGGAAGCAGAGTTCTACTGTGGCAAAGGTCTCAAGAGTCAAGTAATAGGCTGGCAAGATGAGCAAACAAAGGAAGCACAATCAGACCATAGAATCCTTTTTGGGGGACAAAAAGTATCAAAACACGGAACCAGAAGAAGACAACAAACTCAAAACTCCAAGAAAAGCTTCCAAGAAAAATATGAATTGGTTACAGGCCATGGAGCAGCTCAAGAAGGATTATGAAACTCAAGTAAGAAAAGTGGAGGAAAAATTGGGAAGAGAAATGAAAATGATGCAAGAAAATCATGGAAAGCAAGTTAACAGCCTGCTAAAGGAGACCCCCCCCAAAAAATACTTAGGAAAGTAACACCTTAAAAAATAGACTAGCTCAAATGGCAAGAGACCCAAAAAGCCAATGAGGAGAAGAATGCCTTATAAAACAAAATTGGCTAGATAGAAAAGGAATTTCAAAAACTCACTGAAGAGAATAATTCCTTCAAAATTAGATTGGAGCAAATGGAAGCTAATGACTTTATGAGAAATAAAGATACTCTAAAACAGAATAATCACACCTACCTCCCAGGGTTGTCATAAGGATTCCATTCCCTCCATGAGATAATATTTGCAAAACACTTTGTAGACCTTAAGTTCCCAAGCAGTTGCCAGTCAGTATTAATAGAGAAGATCCTCTAATCTTCATTGGGGATTCTCTTTATAACTGTAAAATCACAAGTCTAGACAAAAACTAATAATATAGTTGACATTTCTGTGGTGTTTTAAGGTTTGCAAAAAGCTTTATACACATCACCTCACTGAAGTCTCACAAAAAAACATGCGAAATAAATACTGCAAATATTATCCCTCTCCCCCTTTGACACAGAGGGAAACAGAAAGGCTAGCCAGAAAATAGCTCAAAAGACAGACAGGAGGCTGAGGCTGAACTGTGGAATAAAACTGTGTCCACAGTGTTGTTCACAGAGTCAATACTACTACTACTACTACTACTACTACTACTACTACCACTACCACTACTATTACTATTAGAGGTAATTGGGGGTGTGAAGGGGTAGGAAGGCTGGTTGTGCAGTAAGTAAAAAAAGAGTTAGTAGTGCTCAAGTATTTCTTGCTAAAAGGCCTATATATCAAAGGCAGGAATGTAGGCAAAGTGAATTGAAAGCAATAACCTTGCCATTTTAATTTAGCTTTTGTTCTTAATCAATCTCATGTTTAAGCCAATCAAAGAGTATCTTGGGAACTAATAGCTATATCTTCTACACAGTTCCTATAGGGCTTGGGAGACATATTTTTCCCCAAATTTTCCCCCAGGGCACAGGACCCTATATGGGGATAAAATTCTTTGTTATCATTTTCTAACCCTAAGTCAGAGAGTGGTCTTAGCAGCATCAGACCCCAAACTTCAAAATAATAGATAATCTTAGCCTAGAATACTCAGGCTAGATTTTGTTGGGTGCCCTTACCTAAATGCAGCGACTTTCAGCCTCAGCCAGAGACTAAAAAGCTGTTAACCTGACCTCGTGAGGAAGAGACTTTCTAGTCACTATCCCTTAGCAGATGAGAATGAACCCAGAAGATGAACCAAAAAGCTGAATCCTAAAGGCCAGTAAATAGCAAAAAGAAACCCAATGACAGTGAAACTGTTGGAAACACCAAGCAGAAATACTACGGTATTTCTGTAGTGGAAAACAGAAATGGGATGACCAGTAGATTAACATGCTCAGTAGAGACAATTTGTCCAAAGGAGAACAGAAACAAAGTAGAGTATCACATAGAGATTGTTATATGTACTTTGCTATAGATAGGCAACCATGCAGTGTCAAAGGTGGGTACTGCCTGGCCATACGTAGACCTTACATGTGTGCCCTGAATGGGTTCCCTAACCATCTGTATTTTTTATATGTGTGCCCTCCCCAACGGGGGTGGGTGCTAAGCATTAGTATGTGTCCCAGGAATTCATCAGAAGACTTTTAAATTGTCACTTTATTTACTATTCAGTTTTCATTTTTTGTACTTTTGTTTTGAACTGGTATATATACCAGGTTAGTCAAAGCAAAGACAACCATGGGGCTTTATGAGCTATAGTTTTGAGTGAATCTGCAAAGATCCCTGTGTATATTATTATACTTGGTCCTCACAGCAAACACTAGGAAATGAGTGCTGTTGATTATCCTCACTTTATAAAAATGATGTTTAGAGAGGATGTGACTTTCTCAGGTTCACGTAACTAAGTGTTTGAAGAACTCAGACTCAGGTCCTCTTGACCTCGGGTCTGTTTCTCAAGCTAAGACTACAATGCCTCTAAATTCTAGTGTTGGTGAATACAGAATCTGGGGATTGGATCTTGGTCACTGCTGGAAGGAGTAGAGCAGCTAAAAAAAGGGAGTGTGGGGAAGAAAAGGTGAAGGGAAAGAAAGGGGAAGAGATTTCACAGAATTTTTATCCAAACAAGGATCTGGAAACCCTCTGGAAAGCTGGAGGGAAGGAGAGCATGTCAATGAGGTCAGCAGAAAGGTCCTTGGGGAGGATGGGGAAAAGCCCCATGAACTGGGATAAAAGACCATCACAGAGTGGTATCCTTTAATGTAGCCCCTCTGGCACAAAAAAAGCTGTGTGTGGAGACCCACTTTGGTCTTCTTCAGACCTAAGCACTCCACCCACCAAAACAAGCCTCTGTCTTTCATTGTACACAGAAACAGAAACATCTGTCTGATTGTCAGCTACAGAGAGAGACACAGAGAGCCCAGCCAGAAAGCAAGAAAGCAGCAGACCTGCCTTTTCCCCTGCCATTCTGCACGCCAGCTCCGCAGCCCCCATTGCCAGGACCATAACTTGGATTTATGTTTGTGTTATAAATTAAATGACCCTCCACATATTCTCTTAAATGGGACTGTGGAAAAGATGCCCTCCCCTGCCATTGTTTATCCTGGGTGGGGAGGGACGGGGGGGGGTGCCGCTGGGCTCTTGGGGGAGATCTATCAATCACCATCCTTTGTATCAGAAGACAGGGGAGAGGGCTTCCAGAGAAGGGGAAAGAGAGGGTCTGGGTGATTTTTTATGGTCATCCCTCGAAAGCCAAAGGAAACAAATGATTCTGGAACTCTGAAACAAGGGGGAAAAACACA
Source organism: Petaurus breviceps papuanus (assembly GCF_028583685.1). Taxonomy (NCBI): domain Eukaryota; kingdom Metazoa; phylum Chordata; class Mammalia; order Diprotodontia; family Petauridae; genus Petaurus; species Petaurus breviceps. The sequence continues at coordinate 6,791,812 of NW_027187339.1, forward strand.
CATGTACCAAGTCCATCACGTAGAGCTCAACAGATCTACTCCCCCAGCCTTCCTCCCTCTTCCCACCCCCATCCATGTACAAGTGTTGGCTGACTTCAAGCAGCTCTGCAAGGGAACACAGTCAGCTTTGTTCCACGGCCCAGCCTGAGCCCCCTTTCTTCACCCAGATGAAGCACTTCTCACTGAAAAATTGCAGGCTATAATTTCTCTAGATCTGGAGATCTATCCTACCCACCACCCACCCCTGGGGGTACTTGGACTGGCTTTTGTCATCTGCCCACTTACAGATGGGGGAAATGGAGGCAGAGAAGTGACTTACCCCAGGTCACATGGCTAATTAGTGACAGAATCAGGGCTAAAACCCAGATCCCTGGAACCCCACTGTGTCCCACCTCGCTGCTTGTGCACAGGTGGTCCATCCATCTTGTCTGAGATGCCCTCCTTCTTCACCTAGGCCTCTTCCCCAGCACAGCCCAGGTGCCAACTCCTCCACAATTCTTGTCCTGATCTCTGCAATCCTTAGCTTTCGGCCCCTCTTGAAATGACGTCTTATTTACTTTATGTGTACATGTTATATGCTCCATAGCAACGTGCAAACTCTTTGACCCAGGTATCTTTGTATGCCTGGGGCAAAACACAGTACTTTGCATGTAGTAAGCGCTTAACAAACATTTACTTAATTGAATTGAATTATTATCTAGTCCAACTGCCTAATTTTACAGATGAGGAAACTGAAGCTGGGAGACTTAGAATGATTCGCCAAAGGTCACGTAGTCACTTGGTGACAGAGAAGAGATCTGTAATTGAAACCTTCTAATTCCTAAACCCAGTGTTCTTCCTACTATATCACACTTCCTCCTTGGCATCTTGCCGCATGATGACAGGCAGCTGGATGAGGATGGCAGAGACTTGGGGTCCCTGGGGTAACCTCACATAGCTACCTTCGTGGCTTCTCCTTTTCCTGATATGACTGTGAGATTCAGCTCCTTTTCTTCCCCTTCCAAGAGTATCCCCAAGGCATCAAAGAGAACTCTCAGAGGTCCAGTTGGCTAATGGGAGGGATGGTTAAGAAAAGGCTGCTGCTGTTCTATGTTCACCAGAGATATCCAGCAGGACTTTTGGGGAGGTCAGAAGGTGGATAGTGATGCCCTGGAAGGAGTGGGTGATTAGGGAATTGGCATCTGAGTAGTGGAACACACAGCTGTATGGTTGGGTAAGATGGGCCCTTCAAGTGAGGACGTGCTGGTTCTTGCACCGAGCTGGGCTGCTCTTCAGGATTAGCAGCTGTAGCAGATGCAGCCAGGGTTCCATTCCCAAGCAAGGGCACGGGCTGGGCTCAAGAAACTGTTTAGAGGTGAAGAGGTGGAGGCAGGAACTCAGGTTTCGGGTGGCTAGATTCCAGGTCAGCCCCAGGTAGACTTGCACTGGCCCCAAGGGCTTTCATAGGCGTGGGTGAGAGACAGAAGCGCTACATTTTTCTTAGAACACAAATGTCAAAGTTGGAATGAACCCTAGAGGTCATCTAGTACAACATGTGAATAGAAATCCTCTCTTCAACATGCCCCAGCAAGTGGTCATCTGGATTTGGCTCGAAGACCTCCAATGAGGATTCAGTTCAATGAAGCAAGGTTTTATTGAGTCCCTACCAGATTGCAAGGCACTTGGCTAGGGTTGGTGGTAGATACAAAGAAATATAAGGCATGGTCACTGCCCTCAAGAGGCTGACAATCTAGCTGGAAAGGGAAAACTTACACACACAAAGCTGTCGGATAATACTACAGAGCAGTATGTGTAAAATGACCAGTGTGTTCAAAAAGTACTATCCAAAGTCAGGAGCAAAGTAGTCAGGGAAGCAAAGGCAGGAATGAGCATGGGGTGGGATGGAAGCAAGAGGGCTGGTTGAGTCTTGGGAAGTAGTATAGGAAGGAGGGCAGAGCTTGTAGAGTCATAGGTTTAAAGATGGACGGTCATTTAAAACAACTCCCCCATCTAATAGATGAAGAAACTGTGGCCAAGAGAGGGAAATTATCTACCCTCAGTCACACAAAGTAGCAAAGCTAAGAATCAAACTTGGATCCTCTGACTCCAAATTCAGTGTGCTTCCCAATGTACCAGGACATTTGAATTCTCTCTGAAGACTTTATTTTTAGCACTTCATTCCCAAAAGGCCCCAAGGCAAAATGATTTGTAAGCACCCATGAAAGTTAGGTCTGATGAGGTTAAATGCCCACCTTTTTATGGATGCTCACATGGGTTAGGCCTTGATCATTTGGCTTTGGGGCCCCTTTTGGGAACAAGGTGCTTAAAAGAAACACTTCAGATCCTGGCATGAGGTCTACATTAGAAATTGGAGGTGGCAAGGGGGCAGCAGGGAAATACTGGAAATGAACTTTGGGGGTTCCAGTTGCACCAGGGTTGAGAAAGAATATTTAAATAGTATTTAAGCTAGGGCAATGCACTGCTCCAGTCCTGGATATTTATATATATAATCATCAGACTTGTATGCCTTTAGTGGTACAATGTGTGGGAAAGAACAGGAGTGAACAGCCATACATGGAAGGCTTGGGGAAGCTTGCAGGAGTGCAGCTTTCCCATTTCCCTCTGAAGTTTTTGTAGAATCTATATCCTTGTTTTTTGTTTATTTATTTGTTTTTTTCAGGGGCTCTAGAGGAAAGGAGGAGAAGGAGGAGACCAGAGGGGCAGGGTACAAAGCAAGGCTCTTTGTTGCTGTGGAGTTAGGATGCAGAACTCATCAAAGGGGAGGAGAGGGGTGAATCTAAGTAGCCATGATGTGTTCTGATGATTTGGTGTAAGAGCCCCATAGACAGCTGATCTTCTGACACTCAGCTCCAATCACCTGGAAAAATGCCAGGGGTGGCAATAATATGAGATAGTCTGCATCCGTTGTAAGTCCTTCAGCAACATTTACTGATTGATCACTTGGTTGATTCTCAGCCAGAAAACCCACCTACCAAGTCCTCCCTGTACTCACTGCAAAACATGGCTGAAAAAAATGAGCCTAATAGAGCACCGGCCCTGGAGTCAAGAGGACTTGAGTTCAAATATGGCCTCAGGCACTTAACACACCCTACTAGCTATGTGACCTTGAGCAAGTCACTTAACCCAACTGCCTTGCCTTCCCCCTCCGCTTTACTCTGAGGAAGCTTATCGTCTGATTGAAAATAAAAGGCACACAAACACAGACACTAAAACCCTCATACAAGAATAATATTAACAAGGCCCCGTGGACCCATGTCATGTCCCCAGCACCAAACACAGTGCTATGCACACTTGTTGATTGATTGACTGGTTCTAGATATATTACTTTGCTTCATTCCTACCAACCAGGTGCTCTCTTTTCCCTAACCAGATAGCCCTGAGCTCTCAGAATTATGTCAACCAGAAGATATCTGACATCGGTCAGGGTTTGGCACCACGGCTACCAAAGTATTGATCATGCACCTGACAGAGTTGTGCTGGAACTAGTGCCAACTGACTCACAAAAGCTGGTTGTTAAATTTTCAGTGGGAGCATTCACACCTTGAAAGTTGGCAACCCTTGATAAATCCAGGCCTGATTTATTGCTTTATTGATCGGCTTTAAGAAAGTGAAGATGGACAAAATATTATGGGTGGTTTTTTTTTTAAAGAGCTGGTTGTTAAACCTTTACTGGTATACCCTTGTTCTTAAGCGATGCCACTAGGAGACAGAATGGATAGATCCCGGAAACCTAAGTTCAGTTGACTTGGACACTTACTGGCTGTGTGACCCTGGTGCAAATCACTTAACTTCTCTAGGTCTATTTCCTTATCTATAAAATGAGAAGGTTTGGCTTCTAAAGTCCTTACCAAAGCTTATCTACCAGCCTGTGATCCATGGTGATCAGCATAACACTGGGCCCCAGAGTCACACTAACCACTCCGTCCAGGATACACCTGCTACTATAGAGTCCCAGAACCCACTCTCCCCACCCCCCACCCCCTTCAAGTCAAGACTCACTTGACTCAATCAGTCAATCACTAAGCATTGATTAAGAATTTACACTGGGCTCACCCTACCTCATTCCCTCCTTACTAGCAGTCATCAGTTCTGGAGATCCTTATCCAGCACTCCATTCACCATATACCTTCAAATTGCCTTCATCAATTTCACTCTTCACTCATACCAATAATCACTAACATCCTGTCTCTGCTGCCATACCCTCAGATCTCTCTCTGATCACTCTCAGCCACTACAGTCACTCAAACCAGACTCAAACTTGCCTCTACACTTAGTCACAAAAGTCCAGAGACCAGCTTATTAATACACCTATTCCATCAATTACCAGCATCATGAGGACATCCTAATATTCTCTGAGCCCTTTTCACCTAAACATATAATTGCCAACACTTCAAAATTAATGAGTAAACAGTGACTTTATTAAATCCTGGAGAATTAAGAGGAGAAGAAGCAGGTGTGGCTTGGTGGAAGGAATCAGTAAGGAAGCTCCAGGTGTTTGGCAATCACACAAAAGGCGTGGGGGGGAGGGATATGTTATTTTGGATTTTCTTTTTTTTGTTTGTTTGTTTTTGAGAATCATAGAATAATAAGAAACAGCTAGGTACCTCAGTAGAGAGAGTGCTGGAGCTGAAGTCAGGAAGACCTGAGTTCAAATCTATAAAGTAAGGACTACAATAACACCTTCCCCTCAATTTGAAGGTGAATATCATCAAATAAAATGACATTAAAACACATTGTAAATCTTAGAGCACCATGCCAATGTTAGCTATTATTATTAGAGGCAGAAGACATGAGTTGGAATCTAGACTCTGCCACTTATTAGCAGCATGACTCTGGGAAAATCCCTTGACTTAAATGGACTTCAGTTTCCTCAAGTATAAAAGAGAGACAATAATGTTTGGTCTTATCTCCCTCCCACCATTGTTGCAACAATCAATTAAGAATGAGAATCAATGTGTAAAATGTTTTACAAACCTTAAAGCACTACTACATAGGATATTAGAAAGGAGTGACCTTTACAGGTCATCTAATCCAACCTTTTTTTTTTTTTTAACAAATGAAGAAACTGAGACCCAGAAAGATGGGTACCTTTAATTATGACTCTTGGAAGAGGAAACTAAAGGCCAAGACTCAACTTATTGCCTCAAGATGGGCTGGGAGGGAGGAGACTTGTATCTCTTTCTTTCCATTAGCTAAGAACTATTTCAAGCCTGGACCATACTGCTGCCAAATTCCACTGCTTTTGATAATTGGGTCCTGGGGCTGAGCCCAGCTCTGGTCCAACACCCCAAAACCACACCAGCTTAAGTAGGGGGGAAAATGGGGATCAGAAAACTTAGGGTCAGCAGCCAGGAGACAGACGGGTTTCTCTCCAGGGCTTTGGGAAACCAGGCCAACATCTGGAGCCAACACCAGCCAAGGCAATCAGGCGGATTACTGCGAGCTGAGGGTTCCGGAGAGAGAATGTTTGGAACAATGGAATGGGGACAATTACATTTATGTGAGAACATGTGGCATGGAAAGATTCAGCTGCTAATGTGCAGGGGCAACTTTATTTATTTATTTAGGCTTTCTAACACACCCCTCGGTCTCCAACTGGCCGGCCGAGTTACATCTGTGAGTGCAATTTAGGAACACTCCTAGGGACCCTGCCAAATAAACAGCTGCAGCCCACGCTCCGAGGCCTGTTCCCCAAACCCCAGAGCTACCCGCAAGTCCAAAGCCACATCCCATCCCTCCCTCGACGAGGGCCCTGCTGAGCCAGAGGGAGGGGAAACACTCATTAATCACAGGGAGAAAGCTTCCGGGCAGCCCCGAAGACAGCCCAAGCTGGCCTTTTCTGAGAGGGAGGTCCCCAGTAGGAACCCGGGGGATAGACACAGCTTAGATTCTGACCCAGGGTGTACTGAACCAGCTGCTAGGGTTTCTTGACCTTAGGGAAACAACCAAAGGCCTAGAAAGTTCCCTCATTGGGGTGAATAAGATGACCATTAAGATTCACTCTCTTCCGTTCATTTTATAGATGAGGTTATTGAATCCCAGAGAGCTGAAGATTACACAAAGTCACTAAACAAATTAATAGCAAAGGCTAGACTAGAACCCATGTCTTCCAACTTCCAGAATCAGTGCCTTCTTTTATTTCTTGCCACAAAGTTCAGCTAAGGAAGGTATCTTCCATCTAGGACAGTAGCCTCAAACTCAGATAGAAATGGGTGCCATTAAATTGTGCATAAGGATCTCTGCAGTCATGTGTTGACTTATGATACATTATAATAACATTATCTATGTTCTGACAGAAAAAGAAAATGACAAATGTTGGTGGAAATGTGTGAAGTTTGGGGAATTAATGGTGGAGGTACTGATCCAGTCATTCTGGGGAACAATTTGGAACTATGCCCAAAGGGTTATACAATGTGCATACTCCTTTACCCAGAAATGGAACTGTGAAAGACTTAGCTACTCTGACCAATGCAAAGATCTAGGATAATTCCAAAAGACTCATGATAAAATAAAAATACTATCTACCTACAGAGAGAGAATGGATGAATTCTGAGTACAAATTGAAATTTAAGTTGTTCACTTTATTTTTCTTGCTTTTTTTTGCAACATGACTAACATGGAAATATGTTTTGCATAATTTCACATGTGTAATTGATATCATATTGCTTATCTTTTCAATGGGTGGGGGAGGGGCCATAAGGAGGGAAAGAATTTCGAACTCAAAAATATTTTTAAAGAATGTTAAAAATAATACTTTTTAAAAAACATTGTGTTCAAATGCATTTTTATTTAATTTGTTAAATATTTCCTAATTACATTTTAATCTGGTTCAGGCTTCAGTAAAGGGCATGGGCTGCCTGTTTATTTTCATCTCTGTTCTAGAATATTGGATCGTTAGAGCCACAACAGATCTCAGGTCCCCATCTACAAAAATGAGAGGATTGGTTTAGAAGATCATTGAGGCCCAGAGAAGAGAGATGACGTATCCAAGGCACACAGCAAAATAGCAGAACCAAGGCTTGAACCTTCTAGTCCAGCGCCCCTTTCCCTACCATCTTAGTACAACTCTCTGGTTTTATAGATTTAGCAGTGCTGAGGATGTGTTCAAAGTGGACAAGGCTCCGGTCTTGTCCTCGGCTAGACACCCTTCTGTGTTGGAGGAGAGACAGTTCTGTAAAAGGGCACCATAGCCCCCCACCACTTTCCTCAATGCTCACTGGCAATGTGTATAACAATTATAGCTGACATTAATGGGGTTTTTTTGTTTGGGTTTTTGTTGTTGCTTTTTTTTTTTTTTTTTGCTTTTTGGAGGGGGAAAGGCAGGGCAATTGAGGTTAAGTGACTTGCCCAAGATCACACAGCTAGTAAGTGCTAAGTGTCTGAGGCCAGATTTGAACTCAGGTCCTCCTGACTCCAGGGCCAGTGCATTCACTGCATGACCTAGCCTCCCCTATTAATGTTTTAAGATCCATAAAATGTTTTACTTACATTATTGCATTTGATCATCGTGACAATCCCACGAAGTAGGCACTATTACTCTCTCAGACCTCACAACAGGTGCTCTGTTATTATAAGCCACCATTGCCCTGTATACATTATCAATGTCAACTCCTTAAGGGTAAGAAAGGCCTCATATCTTTATCTGAGTTCCCAGCACCTAGCATGGTACTTGGTAAACAGTGGGTGCTCAATAAATACTTTTTCATTCATTCATTCATTCATGATCACCATTTTATAGCTGGGGAAACTAAATTCAACATAGTCATAATTTCCCCAAAGTCACACAGCTAGTAACTATGAGTATTCGAACCCAGATCATCCAAATCCTCCAAGCCCAGCAGATCCAAGCTGACATTTGGTTAGCATCAAAGAATGATTTGTTGTTTTGCTGTTGTTTAAAGACAATTATCCTCGGGCTTGAATATATTAAATGTGACGTTAGAAGACGTGTTTAAAAAAAACTTGCCAGACAATTTGTGGCTGGAGGCAGGTATGCCATTTGCTATGATTAAAGGAAGATACAGTAAGATCCTTGTTTGAGTCCACAATGAGCTCTATCTCCCTTGCTTTTCTAGATTTTTATTTAAGAGAACTTCAAAGCTCAGACTTTGGAATTAAAAAAGTGTCAAGAGAGACAAAAAGGGCAAGAGAGGAGAAGAGGTGAAAAGCCTATTTGATTGTTAGTCTAGATTGATACCATCTCATGCCTAGATTGCCAATCCTAATTAATCAACAAACATTTCCTAAATACCAGCTCTGTGCAAGCTATGGCTTAGAGAAGATGGTCTCTAAGGCCACTTCTGGTTCTGAGTCCAGTCAGTCAATCAATAGCCATTAATTAAGCATCTGCTATGTTCCAGGCACCAAGGATTCAGTGACTAATATGGAATCATCCCTGTCCTCAAGGGGCTTAGAAAATACTAGGTAATAGGGGACCTGGAAATAGCCCTTGCACTCAGTAAAGGAACTGAGAGGAGGTGGGAAGGCATTCCTGGAATTCAGGGCTATGATTACATACTGTTCCTCATGCATTGGGGCCTACTTTGGACTGAGGCTGAGCATCTCCTATGGTTCAGGCTGAGGCTTATTAATTACCCTTTCTGAAACAGAGATACTAACACACTGTTGGTGGAATTGTCAGTTGGTCTCCAGTCATTATGGAAAATAATTTGCAACTATGCCACAGAAAGTCACTATGCATACCCATATGAACTATGCATACCTTTTGATAAAGTAATATCACTACTGTGCCTGTAAAAGTCAATGAGGTGGTATAGCAAATGGTACAGCAGACCTGTAGTGAGAAAGACAAGTTCAAATCCTTCCTAGGACACTTTCCAGCTATATGATTCTGGGTAGGTCAGAATCTATGTATACTTCAGTTTCCTTATCTGTAAAATGAGAGTACTTACCTCCCAGGGTTGTTGTGTAGATAAAATGAGATATGTATTAAAGTATTTTGCAAGCACTATATTTAAAAAGCACTATGAAAATGCTAGCTTTTATTATTATTCCCCAAATAGTAACGAAAGAGGAAAAGGAACTATGTGTACAAAAATGTTTATAGCAGTTCTTCTAGTTGTGATAAAGAACTGAAAGCTAGGGGCAGCTAGGTGTCACAGTGAATAGAGCACCAGCCCTGAAGTCAGGAGGACCTGAGTAAAAAACTAGCCATGTGAGCTTGGGCAAGTCACTTAACCCCAATTGCCCTGCCAAAAAAAAAAAAAACAACTAGAAGCTAAGGAGATAACCTATCAATTAGGAAATGAATGAAAGAAGATATGGTATATGAATGTAATGGAATATTATTCTGCTGTAAGAAATGACAAAAGGACAGTTTCAAAGAAACCTAGAAGATTTGTATGAACTAATGCAAAGTGAAGTGAGTAGAACCAGGAGAACAATGTACACAATACCAATGTTATAAAGATGACTCTGAAGAGCTTTTCAGTCAACTAGCCAACAACAATTCCAGATGACCAGTAATGAAGAATATTACCCCATAGCCTGCCAGAATGGAGATGGATTCAAGATACAAATGAGATTAGAGGAGGGGGGAAATGGAGAAATTTGTTTTGCTTGGTTATGAAAGTTTAAAAGAGGTTTTTCTTTTCCTTTCCAGTGGGATGAATGGGAGGAAGAGAAAAATCAATGTTTTCTAACTGGAAAAGAAAAAAGAAAAATATCCTCTTTTATTGGTTGCCAAAGGTCAATTTGGCAGAGACACAGAGTCTGTCTTGGGAGACAGAATCTTCACTAGGGAGGCAAGGCCTAGCTTAGGAAGTAAGCGATTACCAGACTGAAGATGAGGTAGAAGGACCCAGTATCTGATATAGATAGATAGATAGATAGATAGATAGATAGATAGATAGATAGATAGATAGATAGATAGATAGATAGATA
>NW_027187339.1:6801724-6808014 GCF_028583685.1 Petaurus breviceps papuanus
ATAGATAGATAGATAGATAGATAGATAGATAGATAGATAGATAGATATTAGGTAGAAGGACCAGTCCCTGGGAGAAGGAGACCCAGTTCCAATTCAGTACCTACCAATCCTAAAACAATTTATCTGACTCTGCTTCCTATGGGCATATGCTTGTCATGGCGGCCTTTATGCTTTCATATCTGGGAGACCAGCCTGGCCTTCTCATTTTCCCTAGGAGAGCTTTGCCGGCAACACTTCCCAGGATGACACAGATCATCCTGAGGAGACAGGACTGGTATTACAGACAAAGCAGCCCACTTGGAATCAGCATCTGAGTTTGGATTCTGATTCTGCAACTGCATGGCCACTGGGTGACCAAGTCACGGCCAAGTCATGATCCTCCCCGAGTTTCTTTCCTCTTGAGGAATATGTGACCAGTTTTCCAGCTCTAAATTCTGAGAGAAAAGACAATCTAAGAGGCATTCCAACAGGTCTTCTCTCCTTCATCCTACGTGCCACTGGCTGACAAAGCTTCCCATGACTTTGCTTTCAATGATCCCCTGATCCCAGACCTTTTAGAATGGGGATTGTAGAAAATCACAAAGTCATAAAGTGGTAGAGCTGGAAAGGACTTTAGGGACCAACTAGGCCAAGCCCCTTCTTTGCTAAATGAAGAATTTGCAGTCCAGAAAAGGGAAGTGACTTGTCCAAGGTCACAGACCTGTTGATGGCATAGCCATGAATAAAATTTGGGTCTCTTGACTCCTAATTCTCTGCTCCTCTTCTAGCCTCTGGTTCCATCATCTCATTTTTGTAGAAGAAGAGATAGAGAAGCAAAACCACCTCCCTAGTCAGGGCAAGAATTGCAGATCCAGGGCTAGAAACCAGGTGCCCCTCAGTCCCAATGATGCACATCCCACTGACAGCCATGTACACACGAGCTGGTCAAGGAAGGTTTCCCAGAAGAGTAGAGCCCTATGGAGTCTGTGCCCTGGAAGAAAAAGAGAGAGCATGCCCGTGAAAAGCAATCAGGTATAGTGTAAAATCATCAACTAGGAGTCAAAGAAACCCCTGTTTTTAGATTCCAACCCCGACATGTACCAGCTTTGTCACTTCTCTCACCCCCAGTGGCCTTATCTGTAAAGTGGGAATGATTAGACTTTGAACACCAACATCATCACAGGGCTTTTGTGGGGAAAAAAAGTGCTAAAATTCTAAAAATGAATACAGGGAGCTTAAAATCAAAAGCTTAAAATTGTACTGACTTTTGGGACACTATATAAGTTACTATCATTGTAATAATAATGATGAACTAATGTTTATACAGTCCTTTAAGGTTTACAAAACATTTTACATATGTTATCTCATTGATCATTTGGCAAAGGGATCAAAAGAATAAAGGGCTCTTACTCCTGGACCCCTCTCCCATTCACATTTCCCCCCTCAAGCACTTACTCTCAGCACCATCCAATCTGAAATAGCAACGCCCATCTCCAACAGAGCCCCCAAACTCTGGCAAATGCCAGGAACCCCACTCAGCAGCCCTCCTAGGCAACAATACACTCAGAAGAGCCAAGCCTTGAAATAATTCTAAGCCACTTATTGGATGGGCTTGGGGGAGTGTTTAGGAAGTGAAGAGAATACATCCTGAATGGATCCCCAGTCCTGCTGCCACAGCTGGAGAGGATTGTTCCTCCCCCGGGGATCAGGGATGATTATTGTTCCATCATGAATCTGGCTTCATTCATCCAGTTATGCAAATTAGCCTATGAGCTCATGGCCAAAACCTTAAAATGCCTGGCAAGGGGCCAGGGCCAAGAACTATTTAATAACACTCCCGTCCCCCAAACTTGATACCTCTGTACTGGTTTTCATTCCTTCTCTAGGACTTGGCTTTTCCATTCTGGCCCAACTCTTGCAAAATTACAGGATCATAACATGTTAGACCTGGAAGGGCCCTTAGAGATTATCTTGTTCAGCTTCCTCATTTAACAGGTGAAGAAATTGAGCTGTAGAATAGTTAAAGTGGCTTGCCTAAGGTAACCCAGGTCTAGTAAACAAAGAGGCTTCAAACCCAAGTGTTCTGACTCCTAAATTCTCCCACCTTCTCTCTGCATCCTTTACTATCCTCTCTTTCCATTTACCCTTCCCTTGTACTAAAGCATATATATCTCCCTGAAATACAGTTCATTATCTTCTTACCTTCTTTTTCCCCCAATTCCCCTACCCCACCAAACCCTAGTCTCTGTTTCATTGCTGGAAGTTTTCCAAGAGGCTGAATAGACCTGTAGGTGAGTTGAGCATCTCTGAATATAGAATTCTATCTTTTTTCCTTACTTAGGGATCCAAGGATCAGTGTCATGGGACTGGGGAGTGGGATGTGCTGACAGTCTTGGGGTGGGGGTGGGGCTGGAGAAGGGAGGATTTGGCAGCCAGGCTTAATCCACTAAATGGCCTTGTATCTCATCAGCCTCTCCAAAGCAAGCCCCAAGCCCCAGCTGGCTGAGTCTGTGTTCCAAACAATAGCAAAAGGAAGAAGGCAAAATCCATTTTAAACCTTCCACTCCCTCCTAAGCATCATTCTTTGTCGTCTGAGGGACATCAAGAAAGATGTAGATAAAAAAGGAATCATTTTCTCTTAGCTAACCATGGAACAAGGCACACGGATGGTATGCAGCTGATCCCAGAACAGACTGTGTTAAGAACACAGGGAAACAAATGAGCAATGATAAAACCTAGCTTGGAACATTAAAAAGACTACTGGTCCTGGAGTCAGAGGATCTGAGTTCAAATCCCTACTTTGATATTTACTACCTATGTGTCTGATTCTTCTTGTGCCTTAATTTCCTCATCTGTAAAATAAAGGGGGTTAGAAGAATTGATCTTTCTAAATTCCTTTCCAGAATTAACAATCTAAGAAGGGCATAAAAAGGCACATTTTGGGGGCATAATAAGGAACTTGAAACAAAAAAGATGCCCATGAACTGAGAATGGCTGAGCAAGCTGTAGTGTGTGAATATAATAAAATTATAATGACTGTCCTTTAAGAAACAATGAATATGACCAGTGGTACCAAACTCAAATGGAAACAGTTCACTAAATTGTACATGAGGATCCCTGCAGGCCACACACTTTCTTAGAAAATTACATGTTCACATTGTATCTCTCTCTTATTATATTTTGTCTATTTTGTTAAATGTTTCCCAATTACATTGTAATCTTGTTCAGGCTGCACCCAGGAGCCTTACAGGGCCAGTATTTGACACATCTCTGAAAATGATGAGTGCAGGAAAGCAAGCGAAGATTTGTATGAACTGATGAAGAATGAAATCGGCAGGACCAGGAAGGCAACATCCACAGTGACTACAGCAATGGGAATGGAAAGCATGACAGCAGCCAAACAGTGGAAACAAAATCCTTCTAAATCATCAAGTTCAAAGAAGAGTCATAAGAAGGGACCTCCTCCTGCTTCTTCAAAATGGTGGAAAGCTCTCAATGTGGAGCATTGCACATAATGCCAAACCTTTTGAATACGTTGTTTAGTTTTGCTGAACTTCCTCTCCCTCCTGCCACCCCACACCCTTTTTCATTCTTCTTCATTAATAAGGGCCAACCCTCTGGGCAGAGCAGGAAGAGACACACATTTGGAAATGTGGGGAAAAAAAATCAATATAATTTTATTTTAAAAATCAGATGGAGGCAGAGCGTAGAAACCCTGAGCTTATTCAAGTCCGTCCCTCAATAATTGATGTGTAATCAGGGTTGTTCTGAGGCTCAAAGGAGACAATGGCTAGAAAGTACTTTGAGAACAAATACTGGTTATCATTATCATTGTTGTTGCTATTAACCTACGTCTCCAGGCTTCCATGTCAGGGATGACTTCATCCCTGAGACTTCTACTGCACTCCTACTGAGCTCAAGCAGTGTTTATAGAGTGATACAAGGATGTGCTGGTAAATATTTAACAACCAGCTTCTCCAGAAAATAAAAACTGTATGTACACATACTTTTAAGATTAATCTGCATTATTAAAATTTTAATTATAAGCACTCAACAACAAAAAATTAATCCCCGATTCTTAAATTGCCAATTTGTGAGTTGTACATGCTACACTGAAAATTTAACTATTGGCTCTTGCTAGTTAGAACTGTCTTAACCACATAGTATATTTTAGTAGGGATACACCCAGGAGATTTTCTTTTAGGACAAAAGTTTATTGATACCTAACATGAAGTACACCATTTTTATTCATCAACTAAAGAATTTTCAGGTTTAATAATATTATTAAGAATACCTAGAATAGCTATTATTTATAGAGTAGTTTAGGGTTCACAAAGTGTTTTGTACATCTCATTTTATCTTTATTTGATTTGACCTATGTCAGGCTTAATTTTAATTAACAAAATTTTACTTTAAAATACAAATTGAAAATCAGATGCAAAATAATCATTTTTTTTTGAGATTTGGGTGTGCCTGGAAACAGCTGGCACTCACTGGTCCCAATTCAGAAACTTAATACTAGTCCATGACATGCTGTGTCTAAGTCTGAACCTCTCAATTAAAGAGGAACAAAAAGAAAGACAAGAGGGCTCAGAGCTCAAACAAATAGGACCAGAAAGTCTACCTGAAAAGGGAAGATTAAAGAGCTCAGAATCATTTAGCTGCACTGCAGTTTCCAAGCCCATGAGGATTCCTTAAACATTAACAACAGATCAGAAGAAAAATGTCTGAACTGTCCCTCCGTATGGACTCATCTCCCCTGTTGGAATGTAAGCCCACTGAGAGTAAGGACTGTTTCATTCATTATATTTGTATCTCCAGTGTCTAGCATGTAGTAGGAACATAATATATATTTGTTGACAGATTGATTGATTAAGGCTGGACATAAAGCCTGCTTCCCTGAAAAGGAATGGTAAGACACTGGAATGAATTTCCAAGGCTACCCTAAGTTTGTATTTGTTTTTGTTTTCTAATAATATCTGTACAATACTTAATTCTTTTCAAAGTTCTTTCCTATCAGTTGTCCCACAGCCCCTTCCCCAATCCAAGGTAGCATGGGCATTATTAACTTCATTTTCCAAAAGGAAAACCAAGGCCTAATAAGTTTAAGTGATTCATATAAAGTTACATATCTATTGACTGAAGACCCAAAACTTTCCATTCTACCACATCTCCCTAGGTCCATTTATAGATAGCCCCATCTGAGAGCAGAGCGGTGGAAGAGATGAACCCCTTCCCAAACCAAAGTTGCCAGTAGGCCTTCCAGTTCTCTCATGGGCCACGTCCCCAAATGAACTCTGTGCAATTAGAGGATGGGAGAGGAGGAAGGCACATGGTATGTGAAAGAGAACTTGATAAGGACAGAACAAGAATCCCTTAACTTCACACTCCCTCCCCCAACACCTTTGCATACCTCCTCATGTTCTGGTCCCATTTCATCTCTGAAAGATCAGTCAGTCAACAAGCATATGTTATTAAGCCCTTGCTGTGTGCCAAGCACTGTGCTCAGCTCCTGGGACACAATGGAAGGTAAAATGACAGTCTCTCGAGGAGATCACATTATAACTGAAAAGACAACAAATACAGATATGGACATCCAAGGGGTGTGTATGTGTGATCAATGGATGATAATGTAGAGGGAAGGCACCAGTACTCTGCTGTCTTCTGGTGTCAAGGGGACCAGCACAGGCTCTCAGCAGAACCTTCTCCTGACTGGTTTCCTCAACCTTCAGGCTCCAGTTCACCTCCTGAATGCTTTGGAGTTGGCTTTGGGCCAACTCCTTTTAAAACTGGAAACTTAGCTGGCTTTCTTTTCTCCCTGTGCATAAAGAGAGGGAAAACTAGAAGCAATGACCTTGGAAAACCTTGCACTGTGATGTTTTCCAATAGACAAAACACGATAAATCACTCTAGCATGATTTGGTACACTGCTTTCCCATTTCCTGCTCCTTGGTCTCACCTGAGCATGAGGGTGTTGGTTTGCTTATTTGTTAATTTGCTGGTTTCTGCCTCCCTTTCTTTCTTCTGTTTGTCTAAGATGGAGACATGTTCCTTAGAACAGTAAGGTGGGTAGAGAGGCAGCTGGGAAATCCCCATCGGGCATTGCTGTCATGCACCCCAAACCTGCTCCCACTTCTGTCATCCCACAGAGGTCCTGTGGTACTGCAGAAAAGGCACCAGCCTGGGAGGCTAGATTAAGAGTCCAATGTCCATACTTTGTGACATTGGTCACAACCTCTTTCTAACTCTTGGGACTGCTATTGTGAAGAAGAAGAAGAAGAAGAAGAAGAAGAAGAAGAAGAAGAAGAAGA
>NW_027187339.1:6808024-6810970 GCF_028583685.1 Petaurus breviceps papuanus
AGAAGAAGAAGAAGAAGAAGAAGAAGAAGAAGAAGAAGAAGAAGAAGGAGATTTTGGTGATAGAACATTCATATGCTATTTTGAAGTTTGTAAACAGCTTTTGAACAAATGATCTCATTTGGTCAAGTAAGATTATGTATATAAAAGCGCCTGATAACCATAAAGTGTTCTACAAGGGTGCATTACTACTATATGAAAATGCACCTTCTTTCTCTTGCAAAAATATGTGTGGTCCATAAATATAAAGAAACCCTTAAGACTGAAAATGACCAACAAATGACCAACCTGGAAGAATTCTGATTTCCTCCCTTACAGAGAGGAGGGAAGAAATAAAGAAATTCTTGATTTCTTTTCTATGATTGTTGTTATTACTGTTATGTTTTGTTTTTCTTTCTCTGTCTGTCTCTCTGTTTTTCTTTCTCTATCTCTGTCTCTCTCTCTGTGTCTCTGTCTCTCTCTGTCTCTCCCTCTCTCTCTGTCTCTGTCTCTCCCTCTCTTTGTCTCTCTGCCTCTCTCTCTCTGTCTCTCTCTCTGTCTCTCTCTGTCACTGTCCCTCTGTCTCTCTCTGTCTCTGTCTCTCTCTGTTTCTCTCTCTCTGTCTCTGTCTCTCTGTTTCTGTCTGTGTCTGTCTCTCTCTGTCTCTGTCCCTCTGTCTCTCTCTGTCTCTGTCTCTCTCTGTCTGTCTCTGTCTGTCTCTTGTCTCTCTCTATCTCTGTCTCTCTGTCTCTCTCTCTGTCCCCACTCCATGTCTCTTTCATTCATTCTCTGAACCTCCTTGTCACTTGGTCTAGCAGGAAGGACGGAATTCCAAGGGGAGAATAGGGAATGTTTCCAAGCCACTCTTCTCATTTTAGATAGCATTGTAAATGACAAAATGATCACCATATAGTATTCATCTGACCCTCACAAAAACCTGTGTAGTCGATAGTGCAGATATTCTTATACCCACTTTGCAGATGAAGGAACTGAGGTCCCAAATCTGATTTATTGATTTACCCAAGTTTCAACACCTAGTAAGTAGTACCACCAGATTTAGAACCCCCGTGTGCTGTATTTAAATCCACTATTCCTTCCACCACATCACCCCTAGAGGGAAAAAGAGAAACAGCTACCCCTAATTAAGTGCACCCTCAGTTTCTGGCCTCTGCTGAACTCTGTCTGTTGTAAATGAACTGTAGTAAGAATTGTCTGGCCTTCCTAAGGACACTGCTCAATTCTGGGCTTTGCGGGTGTAGGAAATTGAAAGGCCAACCTCATTGGAGGTATTGGGACAATTTGTGCTATTCAAGAGTCAGCCAGGGAGTTCAGGATCTGAGGATGGGGGAAAGGGGAAGACAGAGGAAAGAAGATACAGCTTTTGGGGCAACCACAAAGAATTTTCTTTTCATCAGATTCTGGGCCCAGAGTAGATGGAAACACAGACAACGAAAGAGACAAAATCAAAAGGAAGGAAGATATTTAGCCTTTCCTGTCCTCCCTGACTCAACCTTCCCAGTGGAAGCCCTGTGGGGGAGTTCTGTGTAAGGTGTTCAGACATGTAGTGTCATCTTAGACAGCCTATGACCCCCGGAATCCTGGAGTTCCAGATAACATAAGAACTGGCAAGAACCTTCTAAATCACTCATTCCAGCAGTTTCCACCTCTTAAGTATGTAAACACTCTGAAATGACACACACAAAAATGAACACCCTCATGATAGTGATTGCTGTTTTAGAACCCATTGACTGAGGAAAGACATAATGAGTCTATTATCATTATTATTGTTGTGAAATCAGTAACACTTTTAATTTTGATTAACTAATATAGGTAGATTTTTAAAATACATATACTGTTTGTGGAATATGTGTCTTTAGTCTTCAGATAGTATCTTTGCTTCTTTATGGGTTTATATACTTTTTGTAATTACTCCGTGGCCCCCCTACAGGTTGGGAAATGATGATCTAATATCAATTCACTTTGCAAACTCATTCGCCCAAGATCATGAGGCTCCTTAGTGAAAGAACCAGGTCGAGGACACAGGTCTCCTGATTTCCCATCTATCACTCTCCATGAGATCCTCATTTTCTTGAAAATAATGTTTCACCTCACTATTACCACCTCCCTCTCTCCCCAACCCTTGAGCATTTTCAGAATGACAGGATGGCTGGGACACAGAATGGAAAGTCCCAGTGATTAGTGTTGGCTCCCCCTCTCCAGAATCAGGGCTAGCCTGTTCTGATGGGGAAACATGAAATGACTAAGCAGGACAAAGCCACTACCTGGGAACAGCAAGCAGTGATCAGAAGGCCAGCAGGAAGGCACCTTCTTGTGCTTACAAAGAGCATCTTGTTGATTCTATCTGTCTGTCATCGGGTGTGGTGAAGAGGGAGTTTGGGGGTTGGTGGGGGAGGAGGAACTGGGAGAGAATCTTGTCTTAGCATGACTGGGAAGGGCACACAGACAGGAACAAGTCCCTGCTGCTAATGCTGGTGTTGCCTGAATCACTGGCCTGGGCCCAGCTGGGGCAAAGGCTCACCAGTCCCTCCTCCCATGAAGACTCAAAGGCTCAAGTTCAGGGTTCAGCACCAATTCTTTAAGCTAGAGCAAAAACCTTCCCTACCACACCCCCTGGAAAAAAGGAGTTTTGGTTGCTCCCAAGACTTTTGGCTCTGCTCATCGTGTATGTGTGTGTGTGTGCGCACATGTGTACGTGCACGTGCACACATGCGCACATGAATACATCTATACACATGTGCCAATCAAGCCAGGTGTTTTAAGGGGGCAGGCAGGTCATCACCCAAGATGTCATGGCTACAGTCCCAAGTATCAAATACCAATCAAGACCACACTAGTTGTTAATTAAGTTAGTTCAAATTAATATCGTGGAGATCAGCAAGCATCCTGCTGCACAAAGCAATACGAAAGAAAGAAAGAAAGAAAGAAAGAAAGAAAGAAAGAAAGAAAGAA
>NW_027187339.1:6810980-6811256 GCF_028583685.1 Petaurus breviceps papuanus
AAAGAAAGAAAGAAAGAAAGAAAGAAAGAAAGAAAGAAAGAAAGAAAAGGAAGGAAGGAAGGAAGGAAGGAAGGAAGGAAGGAAGGAAGGAGAGGGAGGAAGGAGAGGGAGGAAGGAAGGAGAGGGAGGAAGGAAGGAAGGAGAGTGAGGAAGGAAGGAAGGAGAGTGAGGAAGGAAGGAAGGAGAGGGAGGGAGGGAGGGAGAGAGAGAGAGAAAAAGAGAGAGAGAGAGAAAGAAAGAAAGAAAGAAAGAAAGAAAGAAAGAAAGAAAGAAAGA
>NW_027187339.1:6811356-6840714 GCF_028583685.1 Petaurus breviceps papuanus
GAGGGAGGGAGGGAGAGGGAGGGAGGGAGGAAGGAAGGAAGGAAGGAAGGAAGGAAGGAAGGAAGGAAGGAAGGAAGGAAGGAAGGAAGGAAGGAAGGAAGGAAGGAAGAATATTTTGGCCTAGAAGCAAAAGCATGTAACTGAGTCCCACCCTAACTCTCATCCCACTCTAATATCTCCATAATACAGTAGAAATATCGATCACTCCCTTCTCTGAACTTTCAGTTTTGTCACCAATTAAAAAGGAAAGGAAAGGAAAACAAGTCAGACCGGGCAACTTCTAAGGCCCGTCTTTAAATCTTATGAATCAAAGTGTGGGAAACCTCATGGTCATCCAGCTCAACCCCACCTCATTTAATAGACAAAGAGACTGAGACCCCAAAATGGGGTGAGACTTGGCCCATCATATATAGCAAGACAATGGTAAAAGAAGTATTAGAACTCAGTTCTCTTGATTCCCACAGAGATCTTTGACCGCTAGTGAACCAATTAATTTCAATTCAAATCAACAAGCATTTTTAAATGCCTACTATGTGCCAGGCCATCTAGGCAACTCTCTAAGATTATAAAATATAAAGATGGTACTAGCTTGTCTTGGTAAAGGGAGTTTCTTTCCTGTACTGCTAAAATCTTAAGTCCAGTTCCACTCTCTCTTCCAATGGGCTTAACACTGTACTAGGCACTGGAGATACAGAGACACAAATGAAAACAACTCCTGTCTTTAAGGAGCTAATGTTCTATTTGGAAAAAAAACAAAATGTATAAGGGAAAAACATTATAACATATGCATATATGTTTATATAAATATATACACATGTGTGTGTATATACACTATATAAATATATGTGTGGAGAAAGCGAGGGGAGGAAGAGAGGAGCGGGGAATTAGGAGTCAGGAGACCCAAATTTTAGTCCTGGCTATGCTATCAATAGGTGTGTGACCTTGGACAAGTCACTTCCCTTTTTTGGACCGCAAATATACATATATATAAACACACAGAAAGAGAAACAGAGAGACAGAGACACACACACAGAGAGAGAGAGAGAGAGAGAGAGAGAGAGAGAGAGAGAGAGAGAGAGAGAGAGAGAGAGAGAGAGAGAAAGAGAGAGAGAGAGGAAGAGAGACAGAGAGAGATGTAAAGGATGTGTGATTTCATCAGGACAGGGTAGGGAATTCTCAATGTGCTCTGCAATTTACAATCCTAGAGAGTTGCTTTGGGCACTGAGATGTTAAGTGATTTTCCTAAAGTCACACTGCCAATAAGTGTCAGAAATGGAAATTGAACCCCGTTCTTGCTGACTCCAAAACCAGTCCTCTATGCACTTGTTTTCATGCCTCTAAAATGCAAAACATTATAACAACTAACATCTATAAAGCACTTACTATGTGCCAGGCACTATACTAAGAGCTTTACTTTTATTATCTCCTCTGATTCTCACATCAGCCCTGCAAGGTAAGTGCTATTATTATCTCCATTTTGCAGATGAGGAAACTGTGACTTGCCTGGGGTCACACAGTTAGTACCTGCCTGAGCCTGGATGGAATGCAGGTCTTCCTGACTCCAGACCCAGAGCTCTGTCCACTGTGTTACCTAGTTCCCCTGAAGTCAATTTGTAGAGAGTTTGTAGAGGGGAAGATCTGGAGAACAGTAGCATTTGAAGTGATCCTTGAATGATCCAAGGTTCCAGGAGGTCCTGAGATGCAGAAGACTGAACTAATTACCTCATCTCTTTCTGTTTCACCAATGTTAGTTTTTTCTCCAACTATCTAGTTCCCTCTCTCAGGGTTCTCTCTTTTTTCTGTAAACCCCAAGTAGCCAGATGGTATAGTGAATAGGGCATTGGACTGAGTAACAGAAAGCCCTGAGTGTGAATCCTGCCTTAGACATTAACTACCTGTGTGACCCCAGGCAAGTTATTTAACCTCTCTGTCTTGGTTTTCTCATCTTTAAAATGGGTGCCTGCCTCCCAGGGAAGTTGTGACGATCTAAAGACATGAGATATAAAAAATGTTTTGTAAACCTTAAAATGCTATATAAATTCCAGTTACTCTTAATTGTTATAGTCCTCAGCACAGGGTTGGGCACATGGGGAGTACCAATATATACTTAGTGATGGATTTCACCAATCAAAGAGTAGAGCAAACATGAAATAGATTCTTCATATGATACTATTACTTACCCCAGTTTCAATCTCCTTGATTTCATCAGTATGTCCACTGACATATCTTTATTAGAAGAGGGTCTGCCAGATCTTCTGTGACAACAAGAAAATCCATCACAGAATCCCCACATTGGATCATCCTTGACCTCAAGAAGCTTAGATTCTAATGAGGGAAAACAACACACAAATGTGAGTGGAAGTGGGTGAGGGAGAGGCAGACCTGCTGCTTCCCAAGGTAGTGCATTCCCCTTTTGGATATCACAAATTGTAAGAAAACTTCTCCTTCTATCAAGTCTACCTTGCAGAGATGGAACAAACAATATAGCTGATTGCAAAGTCAGAAGCCTGATAGAGGTGGGGGACAATACAATTGGTTGGAAATTTGGATTTCAGGATTAGCAACAACCCCTGTTTCCACCTTGTCTCTATGGAAAGCTCATTGGTGGGTCTGCTTCCATGGCTAGTTAGCATCACAGTGATAACAGACCAGACTTTCTTGAAGGACAGTCAGCATTGCAAAGATGACAGATCAGACTCCCTGGCATCTACCTGCATCCTTCAAGGATCACAGATTTTCTCACCACAAGAATGGAACAGTGATTAGCAGGAAAACTGAACTTCTAAACTTAACTCAAGAGGGAAACAAAATGTGACTTAGGCAGTTACACAAAATGGTGGTGATAGATAATGAAGTCAATTGCAGACGAGAACCAATCTGATGTTCTCAATTTTCACTTCCATATCATATGGTTGACTCAATACATGATAATACACTGAATCGCATAATCCTTTTCATGCCCAATGACCAACCTGGTAATGAATCTCCTCAAATATTGATAGACCCAGACTGGACAAGAGAAATACAATCTATCCCTAGACCAAGACATTCTAACTTGATAGACCCTGTTAGAGTCTGTGTTGCCCTGGTATTGTCTTTGAGAACCAGTGGGGACTCAGGGAATATTAGTAAAGGTATCATCATAACAGTTTACATGCATCTCTGCATTTTAGGATTTGCAAGGTACTTGCCTCACAACAATTCTGTGAGGCAGGCATTGTGGGTAGCATGAGTTGCACTACCTCAGAGGACAAGAGCAAACCTGGAAGCCCAGGGACGGCCAGGTAGCACAGCAAGTAAGAGCACTGGCTCCAGAGTCAGGATGACCTGGGATTGAATCCGGGCTCAGACACTTAGCACCCACCCAGAAACATCTGGCCGTGTAACCTTGAGCAAGTTACTTAACCCCAATTGCTTAGGGGTGGCCAGGTGTCTCAGTGAGTAAGAGCACCGGCCCCAGAGTCGGGATGACCTGGGATTGAATCCTGGCTCAGATACTTAGTGCCACACCCAGAAATAACTGGCCGTGTAACCTTGAACAGGTTACTTAACCCCAATTGCCTAAAAAAAAAAAAAAACCCTGAAAGCCCAGACATGGAGGAAACAACATGAAGCCATCAGATACTGCAAATGGGAATAAAGTTGGAATAAAACTCCCAAAGAAGGAATCAGACCTCTGGGAAGGGAAGGGGAGCATGTCCAAGAACCCCACCACTTTCGCAGCTTTGCCTCCAGCCAAGTCTGGCTACTGAATTTCAGTTCCATGATGTGGGCACCATGACAGAGACAAATGGATATAAAAGATTTATTTATCTTTGATGCTTTTGTTGGATGACATTAAGGTACATCAGAGTCTCAACATAAATTCCTAATGGTCAAACCAATGTCAGATAGATTAATCCTTAACATATTAGGAACCAATTCTCTATGTTTAATTTTCCAAAAAGTTGTTTGTTCTTTAATAAAAAGAAATCCTATCAAATATCATAGGGGTTTTTTTCTTCCTATAACTCAACTCTCAGCTCACATAGTTCTTGATGATGAAAATCACCATTTGTATCCAGGCACGAATGGAATGTCTTAGCATGGGACTCCGGGGTAGCCCCAACAGTGTTAGACCAAAAAGGAACTGGCAATTTGCCAAAATGGCCCCCATGCATATCACACTTAACAATTCTCTAGACACTTTCAATCTAACTGGTCTTTATTAAGAGCCTAGCGTGTAGCCAAAACTGCCCTGATTTCTGTAGGAAATACAAAGATGTGTATGATATAGCCTTAAAGAGCTTATGGTCTAATGAAGAAGATAAGACTCAATGTGTTAGATAGTGTAAGCAGACAGAAATAGATCATGGAAAGCACTTTTTGAAAATCTTTAAAATTATGCAATTATCGGTTGCTAGAGTCATGATTGTTATTTACATTTCTCCCAAAACCCACCCCTTTTTTAAGCTTCTCTATTTCTGTCAAAGGCAACATCTTTATCCCATTTTCCCAGATTCATGATCTCTCTTTTTAACATCTCCTCACTCTGTCACCCCAATATCCAATCAGCAGTCAAAACTTGCTATTCTACTTCCACAATATTTGTCCTGTGTCACTCCAGATCTCTAACACACAGCCACCGCTTTTATTCAAGCCCTCATCATCTACTGCCACCATATTGAAATGGCCTCCCTTGCTCAAGTCTGTCCCCATTCCGGACCATCTGTCACATAGCTGCCAAGAGGGAGGCATTATCTTGCTCAATAAACTCTAGTGTCTTCATCACCTCTAGGACAAAACATAAACTCTCTTTAGCCTTTAAAGTCCTACATATTATGGCCTCAACTTATCTCCCCAGCCTTGATATACTCTACTCTTGAAGTCAGCCAAACTGGCCTTCTCTCTTTTCCTCACACCCCAAATTCCATCTCCTATCTCCCAACCTTTGCAATGGATGTTCCTATGCACTGGGCCTCCTAGAACCCTTCTCTTCCTTCAAGATGCAATTCAAGTACCACCTCCTGGAAGCTTTAACTGATCTTCTCAATTACTAATATCCTCCCTCCAAAACTATCTTGTATTTAATTGTTCAGTCATGTCCAACTCTTTGTGATCCCATTTGGGGGTTTTCTTGGCAGAGGTACTAGAGTGGTTTGCCATTTTCTTCTCCAACTCATTTTACAGATAAGGAGGAAACTGAGGCAAACAGGGTTAAGGGACTTGCCCAGGATCACACAGCTAGTAAGTGTCTGAGACTAGATTTGAACTCAGGAAGATGAGTCTTCTTGATTTCAGGCCCAACACAGCAATGTATCCACTGTGCCCTATATTTAACTACTTTTTATTTGTTTGTACTTAATATTTATTCAGTATATTGCTTATGTATATACTTGTTATCTCCCCATTAGAATGAAAGTACTTTGATAATAGTTATTTCTTTCATTATGTCTGTACCCCAGCATTTAGCACAATACACAGCACACATCAGTGTAAATGCTAGCTGTCTCTTCCACCCATGGCTCCTACCTAGTTCTTCTCTCTGGAGCCAAGTGGGAAAAGCCCTTTATACATTCCTTTTTTTACCCCCTTCCCACTAGTTGGTATAATTTCATCGATGTTTGGAGTTCCAGTGAGGAATTCTCTCTCTCTTTCTCTACCATAGTACACCAGTTTCTTCCCCACAACCTAAAGTCTTAAAAAGTTGTCTAGCTTCTTAAACTGTTTCCACTTGTGACCCCTTTTCGTGTTTCGCCAGCATTCACTGACATTGTGTGGTACAATGGCATGCACAGTGCAAAGTGTGCATGCTGTGTGCAGTGAAGCTGCCTGATAGAAAATGGGCACTGCCAGAAACACTTCGGATTCATTACACATTTGATTTTGAATTAACTTTTGATCTTTGCACATTCAGAAACCTTTCACTTGTCAAATTTTTCAAGACCCCACGTAGGGTCATGACCTGAAGTTTAAGAAGAGTTGGAGGTCAGGTAGTAGCAAGTACCCTGGCAGCAATTGGTGACAGAGGCTTGGGCTGATGAGAGCATCTATCCCTCTGATTTGGGTCCCCAGACAAGCTTAACAAGCAGCCAAGGAAGAGATAAGGGTACCTTCTTATCTCAGTACTAGAGATGAGGGCTAGGTGGGCTATCCCCAACTCTACAACAAGACCTGAAATGAATTTTTAGGAATTCTCTATGCAAATAGACATTGACTTTTCCATTCCCAAATCTCCCAGAGAGTGGTCTATAACTAGGCTACAGAGGAAATCTGCTTGGGTCACAGAGGCATGATGTGTCAAGGATGGGACTTGGAACCAGGCCTTCCTGATTATTAAACCATCTTTCTATTCACAGTTATCCTGGCTCTCAAGGGCCACATATGTACCCTCAAAGCAGGAAAACATTGAGGCTGCTAGAGGAGACAAAGGGAAGGGCAACAGGAGAAAAATGTTCTGGGTTCCAGCATTAGGACAAGTGAGAAAATAAGGAAGCAGGAGATCTGCTAACTTTCTATTTTAGTTCACTAATTTTTTTTTTTGAGGCAATCAGGGTTAAGTGACTTTCCCAGGGCCACAAAGCTAGTACATGTCTGAGGACAGATTTGAACTTGGATCTTCCTAACACCAAGGTCAGTGATCTATCCACTACACCACTTAGCTGCTCCTATTTGAACTAATTCTGCCTGATAACTAGAGGTAAATTCTGCATAAGAAGTTTCTTTGCTTAAGGACTACAAATATTTTCCATGCCCTCTATAATTCAGTGCCCTGGTCAGAGCTTCAATAGCTCCTGTCCTGTTCTGTTCCTACTGAACTTGTTCCTAGTGCCTTGCATTTAGTTGGCGCCCAGGGAAGCTCATTTCACACATTTGGTTTTCCCAACCAGACTGAGGACAGTGACCCTCACTTTCTTCAGCAAGCAACCATACATCTTCGGGATGCAGACTAGCCCAGGAAAAGACTAGTAGATTGAGGCAGACCAGGAATTCAACTCAGAGATGGCCATCTGACAATAGGCAGGCAAGAGATCATCTATAGTCCTAATGTCAAAACACAGTGTGGCCCAACCTGATTAATGTAAAAGGGAAATGTTTAACAAAATAAAGAAAAATACAATAGAACATTTTGTTATTGTTGTTCAGTCGTTTTTTTAGTCATGTTCAACTCTTTATGGCCTCATTTGGGGTTTTCTTGACAGAGATAATGGAGTGGTTTGCCATTTCCTTTGCCAGTTCATTTTACAGATGAGGAAACTGAGGCAAACAGGGTTAAGTGTCGTGCCCAGGTCAGACAGCTAATAAGCGTCTGAGACCAGATTTGAACTCAGGTTTTTCTGACTCTGAGCCTGGTACTTCGTCCACTGAGTCACCTAGCTGTGCACAGTAGAACCTAGATAATGTTCATATGTGGTTTTATAAGTCAATATGTAACTCAGAGATAGCCTCATGTACAGTTTAGTGGCTCCACTTCTCTTTTCGATAGTCTAGGTCAAGCTTCTCATTTTATAGATGAGGAGAATCAATGAGGCCAATAGAGGGAAAATGATTCAACCAAAGTCACAGAATTAGTAAGCAACAGAGTCAGGATTTGAACCCAGGTCTTTGGACAACAAATGTATCTGCCTCCCAAAGAAGTCCAGATGAAGAAATCAAACATGCACATTGTTCCATGATCCACATTACATCTCAGTGAACTGAATGGGCCATTTATATTCCCCAACCTTCATTTTCCTCATATAAAAATGGTTATATTGGGCAAGTCACTTAACCCCAATTGCCCTGCCCTCCCCCCTCCAAAAAGCAAAAAATTAAAAAAAAATAAAATTTCAAATATGATTCTTGATGGACAAAAGCATTTCTTTAAAAAATGGTTATAAAATTATGTATACTACCCTCTTCACAGGATCATTGTGAGGAATGTCTCACATGAATAGGACTTCCTGTTTTTATATCTCCCATAGCAGTGTTCCATCTGTGACCCTAGCAGAGATAGAAGACATAACAACCTTTAACATGTCTTCAAAATATTATAGTAGACCCCAGCTCCTGGCTGGACATATAGCAGGTCTCAGTAAATGAATAGGGACAATAGTAATCCCATTCATGGCAGGTGGTCAATCAATGCTTACTGAGGAGGAGGAGACTATCTTGGGACTGGGCATATAATGAGGCTTCGTATGAGGCAAGTAGAGCCTACTAGAAGACTGAGCACACAGTATACTAGTGTGACATGGTAAGAGTTAGAAGTGTCCTTAGTCATCTAGTTCAAACACCTGAATTTACAAAAGGAGAAACTGAGGTCTACAAAAGTTAACTGACTTTCTCACAGTAGGACATCATAAATTGTGTGTTGCTATTGGTAAGATAGAAAAGGAAGAAAAGGAAGAGGAGGAGAAAGAGAAGGAGGGGAAAGAAAAGGAAGAAAAGAGGAAGAGGAGGAGGAAGACTTAGTAGGAATTCCCCATCCTCCTCCATTGCTAGGACCTTTTCTCTGAGATTACCTTCCATGTGACATATTCATATATGTGTATGTATGTGTGTATATGTGTATATGCATGTTTGTATGTATAGATTTATATGGATGTACACATATGTATTCTACATGTGTATGTGCATACACCGATGTGTTGTGGTATGTATACATATTTATACATAGATGTGTATGTGTGTGCATGTGTGGGTACAGACACACATGTATATATAATATATACATACACATACACACACCTATATGGTATGTACAGAGTTATTAGAACATCAGCTTCTTGAAGGTACACACTGTTTTTACCTTTCTTTAATTGTCTAGTACTTAGTGAAGTGCCTTTGACATTGAAAGTGCTAAATAAATGCTTATTTACTAATTGGCCTTAGTGCTCAGCCCACAGAAAACCCAGCTCAGTCCTGGGTCTATCGAAGCCACTTAATTAACACTTTTGAAGGGATTGAGTTTACATCAGAAAGTTGTGCTGTTTTCTTCCAGGAAGTGAGGAGCTTGGTCTTTAAACAGAGCTTCTAATCAGTCTCCCAAGCTCCCATCTGGCCTTGACAAAGATAGCTGTTCTCTGCTGGCCTTCCAGTTAACCCAAGAAAGCCACTTTGAGGCCATGTGACTCAAGATGAGGGCTTCTGACCACTGTCCCTGTAGCTCAAGACTAGGCCTAAGTCCTCTGGTACAAGTGACCTGTCCTGCCCAGACCCTCCATGATGAATCATGGGTTCATCAATGTCTATGGACAGGCCTGGATGACCAGAAGCACAGAAAGACAGTATAGGGCTTCGGGCCCTGGAAGCCTTGTTGATGTGAGTGGAAGAGATGTGCCCTCCCCCCCCCCCCTTCAGACAAACAGGAAGAAACAGGACCATGGAGAACAAACAAACCAGCCACCTTGAACCAAGGTCTGGTCTCTAGGGGCTATCTGCTAGCATCAGGAATGACACAGAGCACTGCATGCATGCATGTACAAAACATATAATACATGTCACCCAGCACATTGATATGATGCTGACCACATAGACAGCACACACATCTATCATACACATACACACTCTACATATCCCACACGCTTATATACAAAACATTCTCCTACATACAGCACTTACAACAGTTACAGACTGCATAAAAAACCCCACACAAATCACCCTCTCTGTCTTCCCTATTCCTGCTTCTATACAATAAACATCACAGGTCCTCTGCACATCCCACACATCCACAGCATGTATAGCCATATTACACGGACAGCACAGATCCCACACATGACACGCCCCATAGAGTACGCTCCTGGGCCACGCATGAGTTCTCGTACAATGAACACACAAACGCCCTCATTCAGATGGGGATGCTTTCCAGCCGGTGTTTCTGAGAGCAGATAAACCAGGTGGGAAGGTCCTGGCCAACCTGCTGTTTGGGAGGAGGAGGCAGAGCAGCAGGAGGTGGGAGATGGGGCCCTGGGCACCCCCAGGTTTCTTCCCTGCCTCCCCCTGCCCGCTGCCAGCTGAAGCGGCACCAGCCCAGGACAGAGAGCCTGGGCGTTGTCTCCAAATATCCCGCCTGCCCCACGATCCCAGGGAAAAACCAAGGTCAGGGGACCCAGGGCCTCGCCATTTGGATGGCACTGTGTACAATCCAGAGGGTTGTGATGCTTCACTCTCCCCAGCCATACTCAGAGGGAGGGCAGGAAGTCGGGCTGCGACTGACAGCTCCCCGCCCCCCCCCCCCCCCCAAATGTTTGTTTATTCATGAGTCATCCGTCTCCACCGACTGTGTCTTCTTGGGGGGAGGAGGGGAGGAGGGGGAGAGGAGAGGCGAGCAGGCAAGGGGAGGGGAGGGGGAGAGGGAGCCCAGACTCAACAATAAACAATGAACAAGCCGGGGAGAACTCCGCAAACAAGCCGCTGTGATATTAGCCGTGGTGTCAGCTCGGGTTAAAGGCGCCTCCCAGCCTCCCAAGAAGCTGATGCCGCCGCGGCTCGGTGCGAGCCCCGCCTCCCCCCGCCCCCCAACATTCTGCCTGAGTCCTGCCAGCCTCCAGGCTGGAGAGCTGTAATTGGATCCTCTCCCCCCGCCCCTCCCTCCCCACCCCCAAGGAGAGGCAGCTAAATGCAGGGTACCTTTTCAAAACAGTGGGATCAAAACCTATTATTTGGCTAATGGGTTTCCCGAGTGTGGCTCCCTGCGCTTCCCGCAGACAACGGGCCCTCTGCATTCTCCGGGTTAGAGCCGGAGATGCCGGGCGGGGTTCGAAGCCCATTGTTCTCAGGCTCGTAGCAGTCGGCAAAGATCTTCCGAACAGCTACAGGAGTTCGGAACTAGCCAGCCTCTGTTTCCCTGCTTTCCAGCTAATCATAGGGCTCCCTCCTCCATCAATTAGTCAATGTCCTGTGAGCATTTCTTAAGTACCTCCAGCTAGGGAGGAATGGGCTGCAGGTGCCCAGGGAGGTGAGGGTGAGACAGCGCTGCCCTCAAGGGGCTTAATTTCTAATTAGATATTGGCCATTCCCCAATCAAAGTTCATTCAGGATATAAACAATGAGGAGGAGGACGGCTCACATTTCCGTATCGAACTCTGTGCCAGGCACGGTGCTGATGAGCACTTTTTCTTCATGACAGTCCTGAGCAGGAAGGTGCTTCTATTACCCCCATTTTACAGGTGAGGAGAGTGAGGCTGATAAAGGTTAAGTGACTTGCCCAGGGTCGCTCAGGTAATGTGTCTGAGGTGGGATTTGATCAGACACTCTAAAAACACAAAATGAATACTCATTTTGTTGGGAAGGAACTGGGAACATCCAGGAAGGCTCCTAGAAGGAGATGGAAGTTGGTAGAGCTGAACCATGAAGGGAGCTAGGGGTTGGAAGAGAAAGTGTTGAGATGGAGGGATGGCATGCTGGGCACTGGGAGACAACCCGTACAAAGGCACGAGATGAGAGATGACGTATTTGTGAGGACTAGCCTGGGTAGCTAGAGCACAGGGTTTGTGAAGGTTCGTCATGTATAATAACGTCCAAAGACAAGTTGGAGCCAGGAGGAGTTTGTATTTTATTGGAAGAGCAATGCCAATGTGAAGAAAGTAGGATGAATTGTATTATTCCCCTTTTAGAGATAAGCAAACTGAGGCTTAGAAAGGTTGAGTGACTTACTGATGGTCACACAGCTAGACTTTAATTCCATGGGGTACAGCAATGTGGACAGATGATGGGATGATGACATTTGAAGTCAAGAAACCTAGACTTGGGTTATTTAAGCAAGATCAGACAGTTGGTTAATGGCAGGTCAATTTTAAATACTTCAGAAATTCTCAAACTAATAAAGTCAAGGGAGATAGGTAGTCTATGGAAGTTGTCCTTGTGGAAGCCTGGAAAAATTGTGGAAATAGAAGGATTTTTGCTATTGAGCTTAGTTTTTTTTTCCCCTCTAAATTCCCTTCCCTCTTCTCCCACCCCCATCCTTGCCTGGCCAAAGAGGGATCTTCATGGTGTTAAGCAAATTGGAAATATGGTTGTTCATCTGCATAAATAAGTCAAGTAAATGGCAGGTCTAAATATAAAGTCTGATTCAGAGAAATTTAAAAGAATGAACAGGCGACAGGGCTGAAGCATCCAAGAAAATCACTTCCCAAGATGCCCTTCTGAGTCACATCTTGGTCCATGTGAAAAAGGGAAAAACAAACAAAAAAAAAACCTAACTCCCCATGATAGGTCACATGCTGGTACCCATCGAATGATGTTGGTGCTAGCTGAAGTCACACTGTTTCATCATAAGAGCTGAGTCATGTCCCATCCACTGGCCCATCTCTCCTGATCTGAGGCATTGTTTTGGGTCATTCCTATCAAATGGAAAACCTAGCAGGGCTTGGAGTTAGAAAGGCTTAAGTTTAGAGCCTGTCTCAGACACTTACTTGCTGGGTGACCCTGGATAAGTCACTTAACCTCTATGACTTCAGTTTCCTTCTGTAATATGATAAGGTTGAATTTGTTGGCCTCAGAAGTCCATTCTGGATCTAAATCTTTAATCTTATGATCTATCCTGTCTAGCAGGAGGGCTTATGTATAATTGGGGTGATTTGAAGGTTGTGGGAAGTATCCATTGTCCTAAAATAACTCTCCCACTGGTGTATGAGATTCCACTCTTAATAGCTATTCCTTGGTAAAGTGGCACTGGCCCATTACTGGAATCCTCTTTACAAACGGCCCCCACCTCTCCCCAGTTAAATCTTTGCAGGGCATGGAACTAGAAATCAGGCCAGGAGACCTGGACTCTGGTTCTGTCTCTGACATTTGCTCAGTCACTTTGGGCAAGGTCATGTAGCTTTCCTGACCCTCAGAAATTATTCCCTAGTCAATCAAACTGATTTCACAGATGAAAAAAACTAAGAGTCTTTCTCCTTTCTATCAGTCTCTAACACCAGACAGTAAATGAGTAAAGATTCCTTTACTCCATAATAAGAGAAACCAGGCAGCCTGAGAGTACAAAGTACAAGGGGTGAGTGGGAGGAAGGAGGAAACCACAAAGGGAAAAGTGGAAAAGAAGGGGGGGTTGAAGGCACCAAACACAAACTTTACCACCTCTGAATTTTGCCAAGGGTTGGGCTCATCATCCATTCGGCTGAATTCCCTCTATAAGTACTACTCTTACCAAGCAGAGTTTGGCCATGATTCACCTGTAGCCTGTACATGGGTATAAAGTGACGCTTTTAGAGTGTCCCTCTGCCCCCAAATTGAATGAGGCTGCCTCGTTAGGTAGTGAATTTCTCATCAAGAGAGATATTCCACCAGATGCCACACAACTACTTGGCAAGATTGTTCTACAGAATGATTCATTCTTAGGATGAGGTTGGACTAGTTTACTCCGAGATGGCTCCCAACTCTAAGATTCTATGACTCAATGACACCTTGTGCCTCCCTGGCATCCCTTGATTCTATAAAGAGCCATTATGCCAACAGCTTCAACCACCTACAGTGGTTTACCCAGTACATCTCCCTCTTCAGAGTGTGAGTAACTTAAGAACTTTGGTCTGAGTTTTCCCATAATGTGAAATGCCTCCAAAGGCCAAATTCAGTGCACCCATTAGGTGCTCCATCAGTGTGAACCGATAAATTCGGTATCAAAGGAAATGGGTCTCTAAGCTCCAAGAGAGAATGTTCATGAAGAGACCTTGTCTCTACCAAACCCTTCCCTTCTAAAGGGAATTTCACTGATATTCTGCTGACTCATAGCACCCTAGATTAGAGCTAGGATGGTATTAAAATCATCCAATCACCTCTAGTTTTACAGTGGAAGAAACTGAGACCCATTGAAGTGAGGTGATTTGTCCAGGGACACACAAGTAGAGTAAGTAAAAGTGCATTCAGGATATACACAGAACAAGTACACACTGTTGAGAGGCAGGGTCATCAGCAACTGGAGAAACCAGGAAAGAGATGACAGTTGATCCTAGAAGGGAGTTTGTGGTTGGAAGAGGCAGAATGGAGGAAAAGTGGCATTCTAGGGACAGTGGACAGCTTGTAGAACACCATTGGTGAGGCCAGTCAGGCTTGGGTTTTCGCCCTCATTCTGTATCTCTAAAACCACTGTGCCACAAAAGTCACAGTTAGGAAAGCACCAGATTGGGAGCTGAGAGAGCTGGGTTCTAGTGCTCATTCCAAAACTGACTTAGTGACTTGGGGTGAATCACTTGACTGCTCTCAGCTTCAGATTCCTCATCTGCCCAATGGGGAAATCTGCTTCCCCCAGATTGTTGTAGGGATAGATGAGGAAGCTCTTTTAAAGGATAATTCACCATACATCTAGCAGGAGGCATAATTTCCTGATCAGAGTTTTGTTTTTAGCCATTGGTCAGACTTTAGTTCCATTTTTCTGTTCCCTTCTGCAGAGGAGGATGACCCCACACAACCTTAGCAGCCTCCCTACTGCCTTTCTCCTCCTGCCTGGTATTTACCCCGTGCCTCCCTCTAGAACCCCAGGGAGCCCAGCAGAGAAGGAGTTTGTAACTCTGCCATGGAAATTTTTTTTTGGCAAAACCTGAACAAAAGCAAGCCTGCTGGGTCGCTTTCAGCTCCAACTCTGGAGGAATCGCAGCCTTCAGGCTCTATTTCTATCTCTCCCCCTCCTCACCCACCTGCCCCCCTCTCCTTTCCAGTCCCAAACCCAGACAGCAGATTATCTGAGCACTCCCTGACTCAGAGCCTGCCTGACTCATCCTGTGTACACAGTGTGATAGAAAGAGCCTTGGGGTTGGAGTCAGGAGGCCTGAGTTTTAGGGCCTGCTCTGCCATGAGCTCTCCAGGCTGCTGTGGGCAAGTCACTCCCTTCTCTGGGCTTTGGATTCCTCTTCTGTGCAGTGAGGGCTTCAGTGAGGCAGGCTGGCTCCTGCCTACAAACAGACCCTCCAAGCTCCTTCCAAGCTTGAACATGATGTGGAATTTTTCATTTAGTGAATTGGTCATAGCTAGGAATAGCTTCTGAGTGACTTCTGAAGCTCCAGAAGCCCATTCCAAAGTCCAATGGGTGCTGCTCCAGATCCAGAGATCCAGAGATCTCTCCCCCTTCATGCCTGCTGTCTGTCACCTGTCCCCTCCCTCTGGCTTCCCCCTTCTGTTGGGAGTCATCTTTCTTATTCTTTTGGCTGCAATGCAGAGACTGGCAACCAGTACTAGTTGAAAATAAACACAGGGCAGGATTCATCCTCGACAAAACAACCATTCAAAAATGCTGGGAGTTAGGAAGGGGGTGGTGGTCAAAAGGAGGCAGTAGGGGGTAGAGGAAAGGGAGAATTCATTTCTGTTGATTTTTCCAGTGTCAGATCTATTCCAACACTTGGTGGCAAATTAGTTTGTATTACTTTTTGGGACATCTCTAAAGCATATTCCAGAGGCATGCATTTAAAATCTCTTAGAATGAAATTTGCATTCACTATAAGTACTCAGACCAGTGACTTCGAATTCAAAGCAACAAACATTCGTGAAGAACTAGTTTATGCTAAACCATGAAAGGTTGCTGAGATGAAATAAGTCAAAAGTCCTACCCTCAAGGAGTCTACAGTCTAATAGCAGAGAATGCAATATGTATACACCTAACTAGATACACGGGAGAATGTGATAAAGGCAAAGGAGACCTTGGGCAAATGATCTCCCCATCTCTCAGTCTTAAACTCCTGGCCTATAAAGTGAACACGGGTCATGAGATGATCTCTGAGATTCCTGCCAACTCTAGATCTAATGATCCTGTTAGAGATCCAAGCCTAATGGTCTAAGAAAACAAGGTGGGAGAAAATCACTTTCACCTGGAGGATCAGAAAAGGAGGGAGAATGTGGAGCTGAGTCTTGAAGAAAGAGAAAGATTTCAAGGTCTAGATAAGAAGTGAGTTCACCTTAAGCGTGTTACCTGAAAATTAGAGGCTTACCACTTGACTTGACACTACCTGTCAATGAGAACACTCTTCTCTTTGACTATTGACTGATTGTTTGCTCACAAGTTGTTCAAGCTGGGTAGGAGCAGAGGGTTCTGGGGACTGCGGCGGTCCAAGTTCCCTGAGCAAGGTTCAGGCAGAGGGCTTTGAACAGGACTGGAAAAGTTGCAGTCTGCATTTAATATAAAGTGATACTGTTGCTTCCTTCTTTCCTGGAGAATATTCCAAGTCGGGGGCTATTTTGCCAGCTTTTGAATGCTTTCTTTCTGGTAGCCCAGTTGGTCGGAAATGCTTCCCTCCCTCCCAGGACACAGGGAACGAGGTAGCAGCCAGAGTAGCACCTTGGAAGGGAGTGGAGTGGAGAAAATGATGTTTTTGTTGGGATCTGTCCATCTCTCTTCACCATGGTACCCTGTCTTCCCCTTTCTCTTGGGCATGGGCAGAAGGAAGCCCAAGAACTACTTCTCTGGTTTAGGAAACACAGAGAATCAGGGGAAAACCCACAGGAGGAAGGAGTCTGGAGGGCTAGGGAGGGGTATGAGTCACTGCTCCCCAAGGTTACCCCCTTGAGCTGCCCACAAAGGAGGCTGTGTTATAGACTCCCCCAGCACAGAACAGCAGCTTTGAAAACATACTGGATCCTAGATTTAGAACTCAAAGGGACCTTAGAAGCCATCAAGTCTAACCTCCTCATTTTACAGATAAGGAAACTGAGGCTCAGAGAGTCTAAGGGACCTGCCTAGGGTCACACAGCTAGTAAATGTCTGAGGCTGGATTTGAACTCAGGTCTTCCTGACTCCAGGCCCAGCTCTCTGTCCACTACAATACTATCAAACTATCTATAAAGAAACAGTCGGATTTGTCAGTACTATAAGTTAGGTTTTTCAAAAGATCACCACCATTTTAGAGAAAGACAATGAAATCAAATCCATAGAACGCCAAAATGGAACGCTAATCTGAAGATCTCCTATTGTCATCTAGTCATCAAAGTTCCTTTGTCTTCCTGAGCCAGCAAGCCCTGCTCCCATCTTTATAGCATAAGGGCCTAGTATAATAGGCCAACCACCATGTCGTCCCTACCACAATATAGAGCTGATTACTATATTTTCTCTGCTACAGTACAAGGCCAACTGCCATGTCGGTCCTATTACAATAAAGGGTCAACCACCATGTTATCCCTACTATAGTATAGGATCAATCACCATGCTATCCCCATTAAAATATACGGTCAGTCACCATATTTTCCCTGCTACAGTATGAAGCCAACCACCATGTTGGTCCCACAACAGACTCCAACTCCTCTCATCTGTCCTTGGCCTGGACTCAACACAGTTCTTCTCCCAGTTCAAAGATGACTGACCTCCTAGATTATCCAGGTGATTTTTAGGGTCAAAGGATTTAGGGCCACCTGTCCAAGTTTCCATCACTTTCTCCAAATTCCGGTTGACAACTGAATATTAGATCACTTTGCTTACCAGTAAAATGTCTACCTAGAAGTCCCTCACATGTTTGCATATGTAATGAATGAAGGATATTGTAATCAGAATCACATATACACAATAAAAGGAAGATTTGTCTTAAATTAAATGTACTTAAATACATCAGAATCTCTGTGGTTCCCTCCACACCTTAGAATACAATCTCTATGAAATTCTTTGGGAAGGAAAATCATTCATAGAGGTCAGGTTTCTAATGATGAGTTTTTCTGGATTTAGGCAATGGACACAGTGCTAGACATGAAGACCTTCTAGTCTAGTGGGATATACTGGAGGCAGTATGGTATGGAGAAAAGATGCCTACACTAGTTGTTAAGAAGGTCAGGGTTTAAATTCCACCAATGAAGATGCTCATTAGCAGTATGACCTTGGTCAAGTGTTTAAGCCTCTTTCCCCATCTGGAAAATCATTCTAATGATAGTTATGGTACCTACCTTATAGGGTTATTGTGAGAACCAAATGAAATGTCATTAAAGTCCTTTGGACAACTTAGTACGCATTAAACAGCAAAGCAGCTAGGCATCTTGGTGAATAGAGTGCCAGATTTGGAGTCAGGAAGACCTGAGTTCAAATCTGGCCCTAGACATTTACTAGCCGTGTGACCCAGGGCAAGTCACTTAACCCTGTTTGCCTCATTTTCACTATCTGTAAAATGAGCTAGAGAAGAAAATGGCAAACCACTCCAGTGTCTTTGCCAAGAAAACCCTAGATGGGGTCACAAAGAGCCAGACAGGACTGAAAACAACAGAACAATGGCATTATATTTTGTTGGCATTGTCTTTGAGAACCTAAGATTGCTGCATACCATAAGATATTGTAGAAGGATTCTAGTGAAGGACAGTCCCAGGCAGTATATGATGATGCCATCTTTTCTTGGGGGCCAATCTTGTCTCCTAAATGAAGTATAAATTCTTGGAGTCCAAGAATCATGTTTTCTTCTCTTTTCCCCAGCACTGAGCACAAAGGTTGGGCTTTTGGTAGGTGATCAATAAAAGTATATTGAATGGTGAAAAGAATGAATGAATTGGATTCTTGCCCACTCAGAGCAGAGACAGATCAACTAATAGCCCCTTTCCATAGACGCTCATTAGCTAGCAGCTTCTGAGCAATCCCAGAGGGCCCTCTCACCCTCCCCTGGCTTTGGCTCAGAAACCAAATAATTCAGCACAGGGATTAAGAGAAGTGATTTATTTATGAGAAGCTGAGACCCTAGGGACACCACTCAGATACAACAATGAAGTATGCAGGGCAAGCCTTCCACCTATGAAGGCAAAATAGAAGAAGGTCCCCAACTCTTACCCTACCCTGACTAGTCAATCAGTCATTAAATATTTACCAAGCGCCTTCCGTGAACCAGGCACCGCGCTAAATGCCGAGGATACAAAGAAAGACAAACGACAGTCCGTCATTTAACTCTGCTTGCCTCAGTTTCCTCATCTGTAAAATGAGCTGGACGAGGCAATGGCCAACCACTCCAGTATCTTTGCCAAGAAAAACCCAAATGGAGTCACAAAGAGCCAGGCACACGGAGCTCACAGTGTAATGGGGGAGAGAGCAACAAACAAGCTCTAGACAGGACAAATTGGGGATAATCAGTGGGGGAAGGCACTAGCATTCAGGAGCATGGGAACGTCTTCCTGAAGAAGATTTTGGCTGGAATTTGACATCAAAGAGGCATAGACCATCTAAATTCA
Source organism: Petaurus breviceps papuanus (assembly GCF_028583685.1). Lineage (NCBI taxonomy): Eukaryota > Metazoa > Chordata > Mammalia > Diprotodontia > Petauridae > Petaurus > Petaurus breviceps. The sequence goes on from NW_027187339.1 coordinate 6,830,431, forward strand.
ACATTATCCTCTCCAGGGTCATATTTTAAAATACAAATCCTGGCAGGGAGAAGAAGACATGGCTGGAATTTCAGAATTGGATGGGTCTTCCTTGGCCCTTCTATCCCAACTGCACCTGGAAAAACACCTCTAGAACATACCCAACAAGCAGTCAGCCTTAGCCTGAAGGCTTCCACGGTGATGGAACTCAGAACCTTCCAGTCTCCTTTTCAGCCAGCTCCCATTGTTAGGGCGTTTTTCCCGACATCAAGTCTACATTTGCTATTTTGTCATTTCCAACACTCCTGATTGTGCCCTCTTGACTCAGCAAAACAAACCTGATCCTTCTTCCACTTCTTCCACAACAGCCTTTCAAATACTCGGGAGTAACAATCATGTCCCTCTTTCTCCTCTTCAAGTCAAACTCACCTTCCCACCGCCCTTCCACAGATCCTCATATGGCCTCTTCTCAACATCCTTTCAGGCTGGTCCCTCTCCTCTAGGTGCCCCCCTCTTCATTAATGTCCTCCCTAAAATGGAGAGTCTTAAAGGAATTTTTGACACTTTAGTCTGAATAAATTGAAGACCACTGTGGTAATGGTTCATAGGTTCACAGACAGGGAGCTGTAAGGGACCTCAGAAGTATCTAACCTAACTCCCTTCTTTACCGATGAGGAAAATAAGACCCAGTTTAAGTGATTGAAAGATTGAAGTTAAAGGAGAAGGGGACAGCAGGGAGTGATATGGACAGACAGTATCATGAATTTAGACAGACTTCAAGAAATAGTGGAGGAAAGAAAGGGCTGGTGTGCCATGGTCTGTGAGGTCACAATGAGTTGGACAGGACTGGACAACAAAAACAACACACAAGCAGCAAAAACAAACAAACAAAAAACCTAACATATCTGTAGAGTTTGGAGGCTTATAAAACACTTGGCTCATAATAGCCCTGGGAGGAAGACAGCACCAACAATATTATTTCTATTTATAGATCAAGAGACGAGGGAAGGCCCATAGGATAGGGGTACTCAGTAGGGGCTGGTCATCATCAAAACAGAAGCGTTAGCAGCCATAGCACCTAAAAACAATGGTTCACAATCCCAAAATACTTCACAATCTATAATGTGCTTTCCTCACAACAACCGTGAGCAAGTATCATTCTTTCCATTTTGAGGTTGAGAATCACCAAGAGAACAAGAAAGAGGTTTGCAGTGGGCAAAAGGGCTACAACATACTTCAGATGAAGAAGAATATAGGAAAGGTATTGGGAAGGAAGTCAATAGATTTTGACAAATTTAGTCCAGATTTGTTATTTCATCATTTTAGGGGAACCCTCAGTGTTGAAGCTCCCTCTCCCATGCCGATCAGAAACTCTTTTGGAATGGATAGTCTTATGGAGTTGTCTGGGGACAACAACAAGTCTTAGTGACTCAGCCATGGTCACAGCACTAATGTGTCTCAGCATCAAGACTTTTCCCACCTTCCTTCCAAGGTCTCCTTGACTCCCAGGGTGGTGCTTTGTCCACAAAGTCACTCTTCCATGTGGAAAAATGCAACAACCAATGCTTAGCACAGAACCTGGCAGGTACTTAATAAATGTTTATTAACTGATTAATTGAATGACCAGGAACAATGGGATAGGTTGGTCACATTGTCTGGTCACAGCAAGGAACAACCAATAGGAAGGCCATGTGGTCCACTGGTAGTCACACAAGAGAACTCAAGGAAGTCACTCGGCACATTGGGCGGAGGTCCTGCCAAGAGGGCACAGGATGGGCAGGCATGGACAGGTTATGGTCCATAAGGTTGTGGTGAGGTCACAGATTCCTTGGCATAGAGCATGAGGACATTAAGTCTTCAGAAGTAGAATGACATGGTTAGCAGCTACCATAGGATGTATTGAGGCTGAGATGTAAACCCAGATTTCCTTACTCCAAATCCAATGCCCTTCCCAAGGCATCAGATCACAGGAGGAAAGATCCAGGCTGATGATGAGTAAAAATCATGGACTTGCCTTTCAATCTAATCTACTACTAAGGCTCCTTCCCTTCCATTCATCAATCTGGGAAAGATAGGCCTGTCGAACAAGGAATCCCTCTCAAAAATCCCCATCCATCCCCCGGGTGCCTCTGGCTTCCTGCAATGACTGAGTTCCTGACAGACCAAGTCCCATTTTATATACTGGAATCCCTTTTTGCCCACAGCCTTCCACAGTCTATGAGTGCTTTATCCCTGTCTAAATATCATTAACTGTCTGACTGAGGGGTTAGGGAATGGATGTGAAAATCACTGCCAGGGAAAATCCACAAGAAAGAATTACTAAAATGCTCTAGGAGAGCCAACACTTTGGAAAGAACTCACTCCAAGGTTTCTCCAATGAACTGAAGAATCCCCCACCAATAGCCCACTGTCCCATGTACCGTCTGTCCTAGGATTAAGAGGAGGAGGAGCTGTCTGAACAAAGAAACAAAGAGAACAGAATCCCCACTCTCAAAGACCTTACATTCTACTCCATACAATGACACACAGAAAACATCAACGCAGAGCGATACAAGTCATTTCAAGGTCTGTAGTGGGTGATCCCTGAGCTGTGAGCATTAAAGAAAGCTAGAGATTTTAGGAGTCTGAGGTTAGGAAAGAGTAAATTCAGTGGGGGGGGGGGAGGAGGAGAAAGGAGAAATCTTCTGACATTAGAAGGTAGGAACAACATGTTGTGTATGAGGAACAATGAGTGGGACAATAGGACTAGAATAGAAAGTGTGGGAAGGCAAGGAATGTGACATTATACTGGAAACAGATATAGGAACCAAACCGTAGATGAGTGTAATTATCCGTTTTGAACTTGGAGGATTTCCATATGTTTTTTTTTTTTTTTTTTGCTAATGAGACCACCCTATCAGACTGTCTTCACCAGTAGAAAGACTGTGTCTTACTTATCTTTGCATTTCCTCCAGTTCCTAGGACGGGGTTTTTCACATGGGAGGTGCTCAGGGTGCTTGCATATATAAAAGAATAGATCTCAAAATCATCAGGTCCACGCCCTTTGTCATCTTACCTGTGAGCACAGTAGCCTTGCTATGGTAGAGAAAGAGTCAGAGGAAAGGGGGCTGAGACACAGCAGTGATAATAAGTGATGGTTACATAGACCAGGAATCAAGCCAGAGTAGTGGATACTGAGTTGAACTTAGAACATGAAGATCTGGGATCTAGTTCTGTCTCAGACACCTCCTGGCTTTGTGACCCTGACCATAATATGGAATCTTTCCATGCTCTAGCCTAGGTAACTCTCCAAGACAATAACACATGGGAAAGGTTCTGACATGCTGCCAACACCAGTGAAATCACACATCCCTTTGCTAACCCTATTTATTATTATTTTTTTTAAAGCAATCAGGGTTAAGTAACTTGCTCAAGGTTACATGGCCAGTTATTTCTGGGTGTGGTGCTGAGTATCTGAGCCCAGATTTGATCCCCAGGTCATCCCAACACTGGAGCCGGTGCTCTTACTCGCTGAGCCACCTGGCCGCCCCTACCCTATTTATTATAACACTGTAAGGTTTGCACTGTGATTTAGGTAGATGTGCACATGTACATGTATAAACATATGCATACATATCCCAGAAGCCTTAGTGCAGTTTTATGCTTCAATTGCTTAAATAAATATGAAATATATTATGTATATAATTTATATTTTGTAGTGGTGCTGTTTGGTCTTTTTTCAGTCCTATCTGACTCTCCATGACCCCATTTCGGGTTTTCTTGGCAGAGATACTGGAGTGGTTCACCATTTCTTTCTCCAGTTCATTTTACAGATGAGGAAACTGAGGCCCGCAGGGTTAATTGACTTGTCCACACAGGTACTAAGTGTGTGAGGCCAGATTTGAACTCAGGAAGATGAGTCTTTCTGACTCCCAGCCAGTCACTCTCTCCACTGTGCCACCTAGCTGCCCGATTTGCATATATGCTTATATTACATGTTCAGTTGTTGAGTCTTGTCTGATTTGTCATAATCCCGTATGGGGTTTTCTTGGCAAAGATACCAGAGTGATTTGCCATTTCTTTCTTCAGTGGATTAAGTCAAACAGAGCTTAAGTGATTTGCTCAGGGTTCACACAAGTGGTAAATATCTAAGGCTGGATTTGAACTCAGGTCTTCCTGATTCGAGGTCCAGTGTTCTACCCTCTGAGCCACTAGCTGCCTCCCCAACATATAACATTATATAAATATGTATTATATTTATTTAACCTATCAAATATATTAAATGTTTTATATATGATATAATATAAGAGCCATAAAATATTGTAAGTATAATCTCATTTATTTGACCCTCATAACAACCTTGTTAGTAGGCCGTACAGGTATTATCAACCGCTTTTCACTGATGAAAAAATACAGAGATAAAGAGATTTGCCCAGGATTCCTAGCCAGTGTCAGAGCTAGGGCTGCCAGGATTTCAGGTCCCTCCTGATTCCATATCTCATAAATAAAAGTATCTTCAAACTCTAAGTCCTATGCTCTTTTCACTGTACCATGTCACAAGACCCCAACTCTGAAGGTCAAGAAGAATTTTAAGAATTCTTTAGTCCTCCCATCTACTTTCAACAAGGATGGATATGAAGGAACTCAGGAAGTAGAAACTTATTGAGAGTCACATTAACCCTCAAGGCTGCTTTACATCAAGACAGAGGGCCAAGGCATTGTCATGATTCCTTAGGAGAGGGGGTGCCTGTAGCAGTAAGTACCCTAGCATACCCAGGGCAGCTGCCAACACATGTTCTTAGATCTGCTTTTCTAAAGGAAAGCAACTCAAAATGGGTTAACAATCTTGCTTTAATCAAACATATGTCATTTACCTAGTTCAGGGGGAAAAGGTCAGCACCCCGAACTTCAGAAAATACATACAAGTTACAAGCAGAAAACAAATACAGAAAAACAGATCAGCAGACAGGCTTCCAGCTGCCTGACCATTACATCCATACCTAGTCAGTTACCAGAGAGGGAAGCATCAACATCTGGGTTTTCAAAGCCAGGGGGCTCAACAGCTGCCTAGAGTCTCATCTGGTCAAATCACATAACTCTTCTCAAAGTTAGCCCCAAAACAAAATCTCACATCAGAGTATATATAGCCTTCTCCTGAATCAGAGAATGTCACAACCCTCTTGACCTACTGCCCAATCACACAGCACCAAGGTGTGGACATTCCTGAAAACCAAGCCTCCCACCACAGGCTCCATGTGACCACATTCAGCCTATTAGGGGGCAGAGTATATTTTCAAATCAAGGAAGGTTCTCAGAGTCACTTAAGCCTATCAAAGGGCCAAGGGGCAGGGAAGATCTTAAATTCCCATTCCTATAACAGTGCCTGAAATAAGGCCTCTAGTCTCTGGAGAGATACCCCTGATAGAGCTACCTTGGAAAGAATGAGCTAGTTCAAGTCAAAAAGTCTTTGCTGAGCAGGTACTGTATACGCAGTTCTATGCTAAGTGTGCAAACAGATCTGGGAACCATGGAATATGAGAGACAGAAAGGAGCTTATTTGATCTAGTCTGCCCAGAAAAATTTCCAAGTAGGCCTACACTGGATGAAAATGTAATTGGGAAATATCTAACAAAATAAATAAAAATGTAATGCAACATAGATGGTGTTAATTTGTGGTTTTCTAAATCAATATGCAGCCTGCAAGAATCTCTTTCTCTTCTAGTTCTACACCAATGAATTATTTGAACCCAACTCCCTTATTTTACAAATGAGGAACTGAGGCCCAGAGGGATACCCAAAACCATATTGTGAAATGGCAGCAGCTAGACCAATATGCAGGACTCCTGAGTCCCAGGTCTATGTTTCCTTCTCCTACTGGACCTTCTCTTGACCACTCCATGCCTCAGTTCTCTTATGTGCAAAATGGGGATAATTATATCTGAATTTTCCTACCTTTTAGGGTTGTTATTCAGACTAAATGAGATAATATATGAAAAGTGCTTAGCAAACTTTGAGTGCTGTAGAAATGTTAATTATTGCTTTATATCTATATACAATTTATATACATTTATATATGTGTGCATATGTGTGTACATGTATGTATGTAGTATGTGCTATACAGAGAAGAACTGGGTCACAGTCTCCCCTTCAGGAATGTCTGGCTGAGACATCTCCTCTCCTTTCCTCTCTTCATATTTCATCTCTTCCCCTTCCCTCTGCTCATCTCCCTTTCCATTCTCTCTCTCTATCTCTGTCTCTATCTCTGTCCTCCCATTCCATCCTCCATCATTCTCTCCCTCTCTCTTCCTCACTCTCTCTCTCCCTCATTATGCACTCCATCTCTCTCCTTGTCTCTCTGTCTATGTCTCTCCCCCCTCATTCCACCCTCCATCTTTGTCTCTGTTTCTGTTTCTCTCTCTCCCCGCTCCATTCTGCCCTCCATCTCTGTCTGTCTGTCTTTTTTTTCCTTCTCTCTCCCCTCTCCCTCTAGATCTCACTTTCTTTCTCTTCACTCCATTATAAGTCTCCAACAGTGACATCTCTAAGCTCTAGACCAGAATTCCCAACATCTGATTGGATGTCTTCACTTACATGTACCACCAGCACCTGAAACTCAACATAGTCCAAATGAAATGCATCATTCCCCCCTGTCGAATCAACTCTTTCTGCTGACTCTTATTTCTTTTAAATAAGCTATCCTAGTCATTCAGGCTTCAGACTTTCTGTTATCTTTGGTTGGGACACAGGGTGACTCAATCTGTTACCACTCTTTCAATTCTCTCACAAATCCTTTCTCCCCCCACCCTCCCCATCCCTACTGGAACTGCCCCCTGACCTGAGCTAGTAGGATGACAGCTTCCTAATTGGTCTTCTTGCCTCCAGTCTCATCTTCCCATCCTATTCTGTTTTAATTTTTAAAATGATTAATGCCTGTTGTTTTACATCACATTTTCAAATATATTCCTTCCCCTTGTAACAAAGATTTCAAAAGGAAAAACAACAAATACTACTACCATTTCTGACAGTATATAAAATATTCCACCCCCATAGTCCCCCACTCCATAGTGAAGGAAGGGAGATGTGTTTTCTTAACTCTTCCCCAGGGCCATATTTGGCCTTTATAGTAAGACAACTTCCGTTTAGTTTTCTTGTTCTGCAAACATTGGCAGAGTCATTGTTTGTATCACTTTCTTGGTTCTGCTCATTTAACTTTGCATTAGTTTAACTCAGTCTTCCCATGTTCCTCTGAATTATTCATATTTGTTGTTTCCCGTGGCATGGCAACATCCCATCATGGCCATGTACCATAATTTGTTGAACCATTTTCCAATCAATGGGTACCCACTTTGTTTCCAGTACTTTGGTGCAAAAAAAGCACTGCACTGAGTATTTTGGCCCAAATGGGACCTTCCTTTCATTCTTAGCCCTCCTTGGGGCACAGACAACCATCCTCCAGGCACTGAATTGTCTCATTCCCAGTCCTAATATCATCACCCCCTACTCAAAACCCTTCCTTAATTTCCACTGGCTATAGGATAAAGTCCAAACTCCATTACATGGCATTCAAGGACTGTCTGTCACAGCCCAACCTCATCACCCACCACTCTTCTGCACATATACCCTACATGATCCAGCTTGAGCCCTGCCCTTCCTCCATGAAGGTTTCCCTGAATATTCCAGCCAGATTGGACTATTCACCATACTTCCCAGAATGCTCCACGCCTTTGTTCATTCCGTCCCCTTCTTTCTGGAATGCCCTCCCTCTGATCTCTGCCTATCTAAATCTCATTTATCCTGAGCAGGGCCCAGCTCAAAGGCCATTTCTCTAGCATCTTCCCTGACCACATTCACTCAGGGTGTCTCTTCCCCTCCCCCTTGCCATGACAGCATTTTGCTTCCAACATTTCTGACTCACTTTATACTGACATGTTCTGGTTTTCTCTCTCCTGCCCGATTGCATACTCCTTAAGAGCAGGTATCTCTCCTATTCATCTTTTGTATACTTACGGGTACCCAGAAATGTTCCTACTCAGGGTAGGCACCCAATAAATAGTTGCTGAATGAATCATCTAGCCTCATGAAACAAACAGAACAATAGAGAACAGTCCACGAGTAGGTGCTAAGCTGTGCGGCATCAGAGAAGGGAGGGATCATTGTGTGATCCTTGGCAGGCTCAAGCTGGGCTTTGAAGAAAGCAGAGCTACTCACTTATCTGTCTCCTTCTATCTTTGTACACATTCATTCATCCATCTGGGGAAGTCTTCCAGAAAGGGACAGAAAGGTTAACTGTCCATAAATATATTTCTCTTTCCAAGCTTCCCTAGAGGATGCTGGTTCTTCATGACCATGTAATCACAAAGTGAATACTTGACTGCTCTGTTTTCAATTTCCTCATCTGTTAAAGTGACTTTTTCAAAAATCCCTGTCATCTAGGCATTGTGGCATGGTAGACAGAGAATTGGCTTTGGAATTAGAGAAGCATGGATTCAAGTTCTGCCTCTGACTCAGACAGGTCATGTGAACATGGACAGATTATTCTTGGGGCTCCCGGCAACTCTCTTAAACATCAAACTTCTTATGAGATGCTCATTTGCAGAGGTGGAATGTCTGTATTGAAAGCTCTCCATATTCATTCTTTAAAAAATACTTAGCATGCCTATCAACCAGAAATTATTTACTAAGTGCCTACTAAGGCCCAATCCCACTATATGTTAGGAATTGGGATATGGATTAGAATGGGACCCATGATTTCAGGGAGCTCCTAGATGAGGGAAATCCCTCTTCTTCTGCAGTTTATAGTCTTAGAACAGGGAGTATTAACTTTGTTTGTGTCATGGATTCCTCAGAATAATGGGGGGGGTAATTTTATTTGAATAAAATCCCAAATTTTAGTTAAAGGGTTGCAAAAATAATGTGTTTTTTTCCCCCAATCAAATTCATGAACCTCTGAAATCTATCCATTGACCCAGGTTAAGAAACCTTGAGTAGAGAATTGTCCAAATCTCTGAAAGTTTGAGTGACATTGCCAGGGTCACAAGGCTCATACTTATCAGAGGCTTGGGGTATAAAGAAGGAAGCAGAAATAATTCCAGTCCTCCAGAAATTTGCCCTGGGAGCTGGGGGAAAAGGCCTAAAACACATGTCTTCTGAAGAGTGAAATGCGCTATGTAAATATAATCCTTTATCCAGTGTGTGTTACCTAGCTCCTCCAGGCTCAGCCCAGACAAGGCCCTGCTGTATAAGACTTACTGTCTGCCCTCCGAGAGCTTACAGTCCTCATGGGTAGATGAGACTCACACTCGAATATGGGTGTACACACAGAGTAACTAGATAGTTAGCATTTAATTCTGTTCTATCTGAATTTCATGATAGACACAGGAAGAACTCAGAGGAGAGGGACATCACTGTGGGCTTGGGACAGCTTCCAGAGGAAGCAAGGTTTGAGCTGGACTTTGAAAAATGGGGGGGCCTATGGCTCAATTAAGGGGAAACAACATTAGTTCATGATTTTGACTTAACTATGGTCCCAGCTCAAGTAGAATCAGGAAAAAGTGGACCCAGAGAAGTAGAATTAAAAAACTGATCAGTCTGGCAGAAACTCTTTGCATCAAGTTGGAGCTAAAATTGTTTTCTGGATTCCACACAGTTACTCTGAAGGCAATAGTATAGGGCTCTCTTCTTAGAAGTCTGTTTGATTAGTGGGGGTCAAGTTCAATTCATTTTGTCAAATCTATATTAAGTGCCTATTGTATACAGAGAGAGGAAGGGAGGAATCAAGCTTTTATTAAATACTTACTATGTGCCAGGCATTTTATAAATACTATCCTACCTGATCCTGCAACCCAGGGAGGGTTAGTGTTACTGTCATTCCATTTTACGATTAAGAGAACAGAAGCAGATACAAGTGACCTGCTTAGGGTCACACCATTAGTAAGTATCTGAGGCCAGATCTGAATTCAGGTCTTCCTGACTCCAGGACCATCCCAGGGCTCTATCCTAGTTAGCACATAGTATTGGGCTAGGCACTGGAGGAGCTACAAATTTAGAAAAGGCTTAATGTTATCTAAATTTAGATAAGACCCTTGGAGAGCATTCAGTCTGGCTGGGGGTGGGAGGAATATGGCAAATACAGAGCAATGAAGCAGAGGTCTTTAGTCAGTTGCACCCCACTGGCAATGACTGTGCAATGAAACTCTTCTCAGAATAATGTTTTAAATGCATAACATAAAATATACAGGATTACAAAAGAAACCAATTATAGTGAACTACAGTTCTCTCTCTCTCTCTCTCTCTCTCTCTCTATATATATATATATATATATATATA
>NW_027187339.1:6840814-6886668 GCF_028583685.1 Petaurus breviceps papuanus
GGATGGATGGATGGATGGATGGATGGATGGAAGGATGGATGGATGGAAGGATGGATGGATGGATGGATGGATGGATGGATGGATGGATAGATAGATAGATAGATAGATAGATAGATAGATAGATAGATAGATAGATGGATGGATGGATGGATGGATGGATGGATGGATGGATGGATGGATGGATGGATGGATGGATGGATAGATAGATAGATAGATAGATAGATAGATAGATAGATAGATAGATAGATGATAGATAGATCGATCGATAGATAGATAGATAGATGGATGGATGGATGGATAGATAGATAGATAGATGGATGGATGGATGGATAGATAGATAGATAGATAGATAGATAGATAGATAGATAGATAGATAATTTTAATTTATGGACCCCCAGAGTATGAGCTCCTGCTGTGGAGGTGATCTAGCTACTAGTGGCTCAGTGGATAGAGCTCCAGGCTTTGGAGTTCTGGGATCAAAACCAGCCTCAGACATTTACTACCTGTGTGACCCTGGGCAAGCCCTCTGGTTGCCTCAGTTTCCTCATCTATAAAATGAGCTAGAAAAGGAAATGGCAAACCGCTCCAGTACCTCTGCCGAGGAAACCCCAAATGGAATCACAAAGAGTTGGACCTGACTGAACAACAACAAGCACAACCCTGTCACTTTACGGATGGGGAAACTGAGTCTCATAGAGGCCAAGTCACCCGCTTCAGATCAGACTATGAGGAAATGGGAGCAGACTGTCAAGGTGGGGAATCAGGGATGAGGCGGAAGGACTTAGATGAGTGGCTTCTGATGGGCAGCACACCCCTGCCCTCAGCTGCCGCACGTCAGTAACTCCTCCAGCTTGTCTGGGGCTTTGCTCTCTTAACTACAAGAAAACAAACAGGCCTGACCTCATGTGACCCATACTTATTGTTGCTGTCCTGCACCAGGCTCCAGATGGACAAAGAACACCCCGTACCCTCTGGGATGGACAGGCACAGACCACCCGCCAGGTGCCAAGGCATGGCAGGCAGCTCTGCTGGGAATGAGGGCAGGACAGGACCACGAGGAGCTGCCCAAAGGGGCATTAGTATGCAGAAGGACATGTAGAATGGCCAAGGACAGGCACAGCACGGGGGCAGGCTTGGTCGGAGAAGTGGCCAGTCTGATTCTGATAAAATTCTCCCACTTGCAAATGAAGAGGGTACTTTCCTAAAGGAGCCAGAACAGGGCCCCATAAAGAGGAATGTATCCTAGAGAACCTGGAAATCATCCAGTCCAACCCCCTTATGGAATCAGAGAGGAAATTAAGACCCAAAGAGATGACGTGTCACTCAACAATGTCACTCACCTAGTAAGTGCCAAAGCCAGAACCCGTCTTCTGACTCCAAATATTGACTTACCACAGGGTAAAATACCTGTTTGCCATAAAGAGTAGATTTCCTGACATTAAAAGCATTTTAATTTATTTTAACAGTAAAATTAAAATAGATTTTCTTAACCTATGGGTCCAGAAAGTAGTTTTAAAATATTTTGATAACTCTTTTCAATAATAATTTTATTAAATTATGTCCTATATTATATAATAACATTATCAAAAGGTTAAAAATATTTTCAATAATAATAATGGGCTTCATTTTTAATGCTATGTGTTTTATTTTATGCATTTAAAAACATTATTCTGAAAAGGTGTCTATAAGCTTCACCAGACCAACAAAGAGACCCATGACACAAAGAAGGTTCAGAATCTTTGGATTAAAGTGTCCCTTGATTAAAGTGTCTCTCTCTCTCTCTCTGTCTCTCTCTCTCTCTCTCTCTCTCTCACACACACACACACACACACACACACACACACACACACACACATTGTTGTATCTTAGGTAACTGCCTACTTTGTCTGCATTGGTCCTAGTTCCCCAGCCACACTCAAAGATCCTTCTGTCTAGACCACTGGATTCAGCCTGTTGATTCTTCCTCTCTCTCTCTTGTGTGCTCAAGGAAACTTTGTTCACTTTCTTGGTGCTAACTGAGCCTCACTGCCCCTTATAGTGGGCCCATCCACCAATATAGACTTCCTAGCCTTATTTGTTTTCCTCTTCCCCCAAATCCAAACTAGGAGAACTACTGGCTCCAGATGAAGCAGGAATTTTCTGTCTCTCTCCCCCCACCCTCCATTCTGTCCTCAACTTCTACTCGGATAGTACCCATGCCTGCTGATGGGAAAACAATAGAACTTAGAATCAAAAATTATGGAGAATGCTTTCTTTGCTCACACTAACTGGGGGATCTTGAGCAAAGGGCTTTACTTCTTCTAGTGCTGTGTCTTCATCTATAAAATGAGGAGAGGGTGATCTCCAAAGTCCTGTCCAGCTCTGTGTATCCAATTTTGATCAGCTTTCATCCCCATCCCAAGTCTAGCAGAAAGTCTCTCTTGGGCTCTTTTTCCTCCTGGACTAACTATATTCTTTCCCTAACTATATGCTGCCTTGAACCCAGCTGCTTGGGCTCCCCTTACCTTTCCTCTATTATTCAAGCTGGGACCTCATTCCCCACCCCCAGTCTCTCCTGTCTGCCTTAGGAGAGTTTATTGACTCTTGACAATTAGCTCTTCTCACAAATAGCCCTAGTCTGCCCCTGAGACAACTACACAATGTTACTGAGCATAGATTCCACACAAGGCCCCCTCATGCTCATACCAGGGTTATCACCAGCAATGGAATCTTTTCTCACTTGGGTCTTAAGCCAAAGGGACCCCACCTCTTCAAGTAGGCCCTGAAGATTCTGAAAGAAACAGAAGGAAACCTAAAGGGACAATGAGAATGAGGAAGGAAACATCAAATTCAATCTACTTGATTTCAATTCCGTACACCTGCCAGGTGAGGGGGTAGAAAATAAACATTTCATCAGGGGTACCATCCAGCGTCTCTAGGTCTGCAAGAAGAAGACTTGTTACCACTTTCCCTCCTGCTCCTGTCATTGGGTCTCTAGACATGGCTCTCATCACCTTCCACTTGGGATACTGAAAGAACCACCTCATTGGCTTCCTGGACTCTACCACTCTCTTACCCTTTCAGTCTCCTGGACACTACTACAAGGTAAGTTTTGCTCAAGCATCACTTTCATTGCTACTCCAGACCTGATAATAACTCGTTCTTGTCACTAAATAAAGTCCCCAGTCCATCAACCTGCCATCCAAAGGTTTCTCGATCTACCTTCCTTTCCATCCTAGACTGGGCAGGTGCTAGACTTGGAATCTGACCCCTGGCATTTATTTGTTATGTGATCACAAACAAGTCATATATCTTTTCTGAACCTTAAAATTGTTTTCATCTGGAAAATGGGATAGTAACAAAACTTGGCACTGTAGTGGACAGGGAGCTAACCTCATTGTCAAGAAACCCTGAATTCACTTTCTACCTCTGACACATAAGGGTGCCATGACTCTGGGCCAGTCACTTAATTCCCCAACTGCCCCAGGCAACCATTTAAGTCTGTAAGTGAAGAATTCCTCTCAGATATCCAACTACCTATACAGGTGGGTTACAAATCAATTCTAAACAACAGAAAAAGTATCTACCCTCCAGGATTGTTGTAACACTAAAATGAGATGGTCTAAAGGTTTTTATGACGTGCCTACTGTATACTCAGCATTTCATATCCTAGCGGAAAGATTGGCAATTCATAGCATGTCATCAAAGGCAGCACATAACTCTTAGAAAATCTTAAGCTACTATATAAATGACAATTATTATTGCTATTGTTATTACTTCTCAGCCTATATCCTTCCTCTCTTTCTTTCTTCCTCCCTTCCTTCCTTTTCTCTCTCCTTTCTTTCTCCCCCCTTCCTTCCTTCTTTTCTTTCTCCATTTCTCCCCTCCTTCCTTTCTCTTTTTCTTTCTTCCTCTTCTTCCTCTCTCTCCCCTTTTTTTTACCTCTCTTTCTTCTTTCTTCCCTGGCCTCCATTCTCCCCAACAATCCATGATTTTATTTAATCATTTGGATTCTGTTAAGATACATTATGCCTTAAGCCTTACATTTTTTTGTGCTAAGTTGTAAAGTAATAATAAGCTAGCATTTGTATTCTGCTTACTATGTGTCAAGCACCTTACAATTATTATCTCATTTAGTCCTCACAACAAGCCAGCCCAAAGAGGTAAGTGCTGTTATTATCCTCATTTTACAGATGAAGAAACTGAAACAAACAGAAGTTAAGTGACTTGTTCAGAGTCATACAGCTAGTAAATATCTGAAGCTGGTTTGAACCTGGACTTCCTGACTCTGATGGGGTACCTGGGGTCTAGATCAATTTGTGAGACCAACTTGTAAAACCAGTCTGAAATTGTAACTGCAATTTGTCCTTTCCCACCCTTGAGCTCTGCCCCTTCTCCCTATCCCACACTCCACCTAGGCAACACCCTGTGACCCCTTTGTTCTTACTTAATCTCTTCATTTCTTCTCAGGCCTGGCCCACACACTCCTTTACGTTTGCCTTTTGTCTCCTTCTACCTGGCCCAAATCTTATCTAAACTATCTATTCACATTCTCCTCTTGGTCAGCTCTGACCTTTGTCTATGCGCTGAGGCCCCTCCCTGCTGGTCAGCCCTGACCATGGCAGCCCTACCCTTCAAAGGTAAAAAGCATGTTACCCCTCTCACTTGCAGGTCCCCTAAAGGACTCTTGCCCGCTTCTCATGGAAGCGTAACAATAAACTTCTACAACTCTCCCTCCAATTAAGCCTGAGACCTTGAATTCATTCCAGACGATATTGCAGGTTTTCTGGTCTTAGATAAGATCAGAATTCCTGCTGAACCTATTGGGATCCCGTCCCCCATCAACTCCAGGCCCAATGTTCTATTCACCATACCACTTGACAGTTTACTTCCAGAAAACAGATTTTTTTTCAGAAGAGGTAAAAGGCAAACATGGAGTTCATTGAACACCAATGGGGGCAAAGAGGAACCTTGAGAAGCCAATTATCATACATAGAGGGGAGGTCATGAATGATAACCACCAACTTCACTGACTTTCCAACTTTCCCAAGGACCAGCAATAGCCCCCAATACCAAGTCTCACCCAGGGCTCCTGGAAGCCAAATAGAAAATTCTCCAACCACCTGGTGTGCCAAAGGCTAGCTATGTAAAGGGACCACCCTGTGAGTCTGATGGTTCTCCACACCAACATCCTCTGCCTGGGCATCAGATGCTGGACTTGGTTCAGAAACCAAGCAGTTTTCCTCCAGGTATTTTTTTTGTTGTTGTTGTTCTGAATTCCCAAGCAACCTGAGCTTTAATGCCAGTCTGGCATCAGATAAATTGCTGATTCACCCTTGGAAACCAAAACTGCCTTTTCCAGGGGGAAAAAACACCCGTGGAGGAAGAAGCTGGGGTTTCTTTGAACACATCAGGGGAACCAAGAGTGAACCTTCCTGAGTTTCAGCAGGGTATGTGAGTGAAGGCTCATGTTTCAGGGAAGAAGTACTTATAAGAGTGTGGCAATTTAATTCAATGAGCTGTTACGACATGCCTACTGTAGGCTCAGCATCTCCTACCCTAGTGAACGCAATTCCTGGCAGCATACAGACCTAATGTGTCTGAGACCTGGATGCCCTGGATACTCCACTTTACCATCACTTTAGAAAATAAAGGATGCTTCCCTACCTCACTCCCAGAAGCTCAACCTCCCCCAATATGTTTAATAATAAAGGTCACTTTCAGATGAGCTGACTACTTACTCACTCAGCTTTATTAGTATCAAGAATCTAATGGAACATAGTTCCAGCTGAGTGAGTTTTACTTCCTTTGGGGTAGGGAAGATGTCTAACAATAGCAGAGATCAATTCCAAGAGGGTACAGAGAAGCAAGGGATAGCCAATCTTAAGCCTAACCTTAGGGGTCACCAAGTCCAACCCTTCCATTTACAAATGAGGAGACTGAGGCACAGATGGATGAGGTAATTCACTCAGTAATTGTCTGAAGCATGTGAAGCTTGATTTAAACCCATGCCTTCCTCTCTTCATCCCTCATTCCATCAATATCACAATTCCCCTATCATGGAATTGAACCTTGAATCTGGAAGGAACACTAGAAATCATAGGGTCATTGTTCTAGAGTTTAAAGGGACGTCAGAGGTCATCTAGTTCAATACAACCCTTCCCCCACATTTTACAGATGAGGAAACTGAGGCCCAAGGAGGTCAAGTGATCTGCCCAAGGTCACATGGCTAATAAGTGCCTTAGACTAGATTTGAACCAAGGTCTTCAGACTCCAGTCCAATGCATCTCATCATGATGCCTAAATTTACCGATTGTGGGATTAAGTCAAAAGTCATTACACTTCCATAAGTTTTGTCCCCTGTAAAATAGGGGCAAAGCCAAAATTATAGGATTGTTGTTCAAATGAGGTAATGTAGGTGAAGTTTACAAAGGCCTGGTTCTCATTAAAAATAATAATAGCTAACATTTATATAGTGCCGACTACATGCCAGGCAGGAGCTGTGCTAAGTGCTTTACAAATATTATCTCATTTTATCCTTACAACAACCCTGGGAGATGGATGCCCTTAGACTTTAGTCTATTATCTCAGTTTTACACACCGATCCTGTGACTCTGGTATTATCCGCATTTATCCTGCTTCCTTTATCCCTGAAGGGGTCCTCTTGAGCACTATTTAGCTAAAATTGGGAGTAGGGGGAGAGAAAAGGCTCCATCTGGGAAGACCAACTAAGTCCTATACTATGCATTGTTTCTGACTTTCTCAGTAGAGCATTGTTCCTCCTTGACACAGGTATGAGAACCAAAGCCACTGGGCTGAGATGGTTTGGAGGTCAGACCTGTTTGCTGGGAACGCTAGGGATTTGGGTTTCCCAGTCTCTGACAGTTCCCAGTCCTGCTGACATGCAGATGTCAGGGCCAGGTGCCTGGAGGGTGAAGGTTGCCTGGTGAAGAGCCTGGGGGAACTGAGGGGATTATCACAAGGAAACACCAAGCTCTATCTCTGCAATTTAAGAGCAACCAGGAAGCTGTGAGCATTTCTCTTCCCCAGATAAGATATGAACTGGCAGACAGTAGGCTGGGCTGCTGGTAAAATCTAGCCCCTTTGTAATTCAGTAATGAAGGGGTTGCCAGGAGCAAAGATCCTTTCAGCCCTATCTAGCACCAAATAATTACTTCTTCCTTCATTTTTCTATCTTTCTTTCTCTTTCTCTCTTCCTTTTTTCTCTTCATCCCTTCTTTCCTTTTTCTTTCTTCCTCCTCTCTTTCTTTCCCTCTTTCCATCCTTTCTCTTTCTTCATCCTCCCTTCCTTTCCTCTCTTCCTTTCTTTCTCTTTTTCCTCTTCTCCTTCCTTCCTTTCTCCATCCCATCCTTCCTTTCTTTCTCTTTCATTCTCCCTTTCTTCTTTCCTTCCTTCCTTTCTGTCTTCCTCCTTCCTTCCCTCCCTCCCTTTCTTCCTTTCTTTTGCCCTCTCTTCCCTCTTTTCTTCCTTTCTCTCTTTGTCTTCCTCCTCTCCCTCCTCTTTCTCCCCTTTCTTCTTCTCTTTCTCCTTTCTTATTTCCTCCCTCCCTTCCTGTCTTTCTTTTTTTCCCAGCTTCCTTTATTTCTACCCTCAGAATGCAAGGAGGTTGATTTGGCAGGCAAGGTAAATGTACAAATAATGGGTCCTTGCCCTGAAATTCTAAAAAAAGAGGCGTCTGAGTCCCTGAAGGCTCCTTCAGACTCACATTACACCTTTGCCTGGGCAGACACTGACTAGCTACCTTCCTCAACACCAACTTTAGCTACTCTATTGCCACAATAACTTTAGGAGTATATCCCACCTTCATGACAAGTCATCCAAGAGTCACTGACGTCTAGTTGGCAGGGATCTTGGAGGCCCAACGTTTTTCTCCCCCCACCTTGCATTTTAGTGATGATGAAACCAAGACTTATTGAAGTGACATTGCCCAAGATAACAAAGATGAAACCCATGGCCCTGATTCAATCAATCAAGCAGCATTCATCAGGTACCTGCTATACTCCTTGTACTGTTGTAGGTGTACAGATAACTGAGGCATGACTTCAGGGAGCTTACGTTGTACCTGAAGGTCATGTTCTACCATCTCCTGTTGCCCCGCTACGTAAGTAAAACTCCTCAGAGTGTCACAGAAACTACAATAATATAGACAGTGGGGATGATAGCTTTCAAATAGCTGGAATTTCATTAGCATAGGCTCTTTTCTCTTTTAGTGAATATAAGCTTTATATGTGGTCCTTTAAGGCTTAGGACAGATGGTCTGCAAGAGTTCCTGTGGCCTACAAATTCATTACCATGTATCCAATCTCTCTGAAGTTAGCTAGACTGGTCTTCAGGCAAGGGACCCCTATGCACAAAGCCTTTCCAGCTTGGTAGGACCTCCCAAAGCTTGGGCTCTGCATAGCTTTCAAGGACTCATGGCCACTACCACACTAAAATGAGGTATCTATCAGTTGTTGTTCAGTCATTTTCAGTTATATTAGACTCTTCATGACCTGATTTGGGGTTTTCTTGGCAAAGATACTGGAGTGATTAGTCATTTCCTTGTCCAGCTCATTTTACAGATGAAGAAACTGAGGTAAATGGGATTAAATGACTTGCCTAGGGTCACAGAGCAAGTAAGTGTCTGAGGCTAGATTTGAACTCAGGAAAAGGAGTCTTCCTGACTCCTGGCCCAACTCTCTATTGGCTGCTCATGAGACATTAGACAAGGGTTCTAATGGAAGAAAGAAGGCAAAAGTAACACAGGCACACAGGATAGTAACACATGGTAGCTTTGCCCAGATCTGGCAACAGAGCTCACTGAATTCCCTTGGCTCTGGGCATCTTTATCCAACTTGTATTTCACTGACATCACCCAAACAAACAACACCCTAACACTACCTGGTGTTTGATATAATGGTCCAAATATAATTTACATGATATTGCACACACTTGATCCCATTTGAAGACCAGAGCCTTGATTTCTAAGATCACATTCTACCTACCCTGTATCTCCTATGTGTATCCATTTCTCTACATGTTGTCTCCCCTATGAGACTGTAATCTCCTTGAGGGCAGGAACTATCTTTGTACTCCTTTTGTATTGCTAACACTTAAAACCTTGCCTGGCATGTGATAAATGCTTAATAAGTGTTTATTAATTGATGGATTGATAGAGGTAGGGATGTACCTTATATAGAGGTGGTTACATGATCTCATCCATGTGGGTATCACCCTTCAGTTTCCCACAGTAACTTCCAGGCCTGTACAACTCTCATCTATGTCCTTCCATACATTTGTGCAGGCTTCCACCCAGTGTTCTGATTCTTCCTTAAGCTCTCTCCACATCATATAGATAACCAATGGAGAATATAGACTGACTACACATTGGTTAGGCTTTTAATCATACAGTTGGCCCATACTTTTTTTCCAGTCATGCATTTCTTTTATAACACTCCTGGTCCCGCCTCTCCTGCCTAGTACCATCCATACCCAGAGCATGCCTCTCCATGGCCTGTAGAGGATATCAGCTTCAGTTCTTTGCAAATGATAGACTTACGACAAAGCAATATCACCAGAAGAATATTGGAAAGTTCACACACGGACAATGAGCCTGGCCCCAGACCAGACAGGAGTTCAGTTTGAGAGCCAGCTAGATCCCCTTGAGGAAATTATAAAGTTGTTGCTTTTGTGGAGGTTTTTGACCTCATACTTATCCCTGAAAAGAAGGCTCATTTTTTAAGACCAATATTCTACCAATGATGAAAGTACTACAGGCATTAATTATTATCATCTCCCTTTTACAGGTGAAGAAATAGGTCCAGAGAGTTTAAGGGATTTGCTTGGAGTTATATAGCTAGTATAAGTCAGAGAAGCAGGTTTTGGCCTCATTTCTTTCTTCCTGGCTCCAAATTCAGTGCTCTGTCCATGATACCATGCTGCCTTCCATGACGTTTTAACCTTCCTTGGCTTTCGGCTTCAGTTTCTTTACTCTTAGCCAGGTGCCCAGTGGAATGAGATTTTTAAAAAAGCATGGCCCCACTTGTAAAATATCCTTAGGAAACATTGCCATTCCCAACAGTGTGGGGCAGCTGTTGAAGAAAAATTCAGTATTCTGTCTTTGGGCACAAGACTGCTAGAGACTATTTAAAAAGTAAATTATTTTTATCCTAAGTATCTTTGTTTGGGAAAAGTTCAAAGGGGAAAAGCTTCCCCTTGTCTTTGAAAATTTTCAATTTTCAATTCCCAAACAATATTCCCAAATAATAGAAAAAATCTTGCTACAAGAGAAAACATAACAAAATTCAGGTAATAGTTGCATTCATCAGGCAGAGTAAGTTGTTTAAAATATCTTTGTACATTTAAGAGGTGTTTTTTTTTCAATTAATAAGCCTTTTGTTTTTTCATCTCCCCTTCTCTCCATCACTGGAAAAAAAAAGAAAACAAAAATTAAAATCTTATTTAAAAGATAGGCATAGTCATATCCAAAAAATGTGCTTCTCATTCTGTTTATTTAGTACCTCACTTCTCTGTCAGGAGATGGGTAGAATTCTTCATCATCTCTCATTTTAGAATCATTGAACAGAGTTCTTAAATCTCAAAATTGTTTATTTTTATAATATTGTTGAGTAGGGTTTGACCTCAAGTCTTCTTCATTCCAAGTCCAGCATCCTAACCACTGTGCCACGTTACCCTCAGTCACTATCTTATAACAAAGGCCTAAGGTCATCTAAGGGTGGATAGCAATACTTCCAATGTGACTTCCAATCCTTGCCCAAAGTATATTTATTCCACCAAAGCTCCCTTCTTCTAGGACATTCTTCCCTGATCTCAGAGGCAGGAAGACCTTAGGGAAGAGCCTGCCCTGAGACAGAGCACAGGCTCTGTTGTCCATAAGTAGGCATCTGTACCAGCTTCCTGTGCCATGTTCCTGGTCACCAAACTACAGTTAGAACACCCTGCCACAGTAATTCCAGATTCAAGAAGAAAAGCCACGGTAAATCCCAGAGAGGTCTCATGGACCACAGTTGTGCAAGAGACCAACAGAGGAAGAGATCAGAAGAGCTGGAGGAAGTCAGTGAAAGTGCTCAGGGAGGATAGAGTGCCTTGGAGGATAGAGCAGGTGGAGAAGAGATGCCAGCACTTCAGGCAGGGGCTACAGGGTGTGCAAAGGGTCAGAGTCAGGAATGTGTTTGGCCAATTTGAAGGGAAAACACAGGAGTATTTCACTAGACAACTTAGAGGAGAGCTCTTAACATCCATTATCCCATTAGATTTAATGAGCTGGAACAACCTGAGGAAATGTGGCTCTTCTTTTTGTTTATAGAATGAGACTTTGGTTTTCCCCCAGGCCATACAAAAGGCTTTCCTCCTGCAGCAGTCAGTCAATTTCATATGTGGATAAAAACTGAACTTTTCCCTTTTGTTCCTTGAATCTACCAATGCATAATCAGAGTCCCTTAGTGACATCTTTGGGTCCCGTTGTCGTATCATCAGTTTAGAGTGGGAAGGAACTTTAGAGCCCAATCGGCCTCACTTTGCAAATAAGGACTCTAAAGTGACTTGACCAAGGTCATGCCAAAAAACAGCATTTGAACCCAGAACTACCTGTCTCTAAGCCCAGCACTATATCTACCACACCATGCTGTCTCTCCCTCAGGTCTTTCGACTAGGGTTTCTAGGATCAGTTCTGTAGTCACTGCTTTAGCTGAGTCATTCCCCCTTGTGGTATTCAAATTTCTCTTCTGGGAAATGGGAAGTTGACTAGATCAGGGATTCTCCCTCAAGGGGTCTGTGGATAGAGTTCAGGGAATCTATGAACTTAGAGGGGGGGAGAGGGAGAAATTACATGTTTATTTTCACTAACTTCTAGCTGGAATTTAACATTTTCCCCAGTGATAATGTTTTAAATTCTAGATAACCCCATGTATATTTTGTACATACGTAGCTATTTACATGCTGTCTCCCTACATTATGTGATCTCCTGGAGAAGAGGGTCTGTGTTTTTGCCTCTCTTTGTCTCCCTAGTACTTAGTGGAAATAGTAGGTGCTTAATAAATGTTTTTTGTTGTTTGTTTTTGTTACTGTTGTTAAAATCCTGATTCTGTGAAAGCTTCACCAGTCACTGGCAAAACAGTCCATGAACCAAACAAAGGTTAAGAACTCCTAAGCTAGACAATCTCTGAGCTCTCTCACAGTTACAACTTTCTAGAACTCTAGTCTTCTGTCAAAATTACAAAAACGGCTGTGGCCTTCCTCCCTTCTGATCTCTTTCCTGCCCTTCCTCCTTTCGCTCACTGTCTTCTTCCTTTCTTCCACTTTCATCTAGATGAAGACTAATTTATTCCCTTTCCCTTCTTTCTTCAAATGAATTTGTGAAACCTGGTCCACTAGATTGTAAGCTCCTTGAAGTCAGGGGCTGACTTTGGCCTCTCTCTTTATCCCCAGTTATCACAGTGCCTGGAATGTTTTTGTTTCTATTGTTCAATAATTTTCAGTCGTGTCTGATTCTTCATGTCCCAATTTGGGGTTTTCTTGGTAAAGATATTGGAGTGGTTTACCATTTCCTTCTCCACCCCATTTTACAGATAAGGAACTAAGGCAAACAGGGTTAAGGTACTTACCCAAGGTCACACAGGTAATAGATGTCTGAAGCCAGATTTGAATTCAGGAAGATGAGTTGTCCTAACTCCAAGTCCAGTGCTCTCTCCACTGAGCAATCTGAGCTGCCCTCAAGGGGCTATTATTCTAATAAAGGAAGAATATAAAGAGAATATAAAATAGAGAAGCATATAAAGAGGGGGACTAGAAAGGGCAGGGCAATTTGAGAATAATGGTAAAGAAGCATCCTAGAGACTTGGTTCCAGTCAAGATAAAACAACAACTTTCATCCCAGTGGTTGAGTCCAAGGTTTTGGGGAAGAGTGGGAGGTGAGAGGGAGCTATAAGAGTGATAGCCAGAGGACAGTCAGCATAGTTTCGGAATATTGGACCTAGACCTATAATTTCATCTGGAATGGGAAACCCCACTTATGGAAACTCCCTCCAGTGATACAGATGAGTGACTCACCTGACTTATCATCTTGGAGAATTTCCTCCATCATAGAGAGGTTAAATAACCTGCCAGTTGTCACGCTGCCAGGGTGTGTCAGAGATGGGACTCCTGACTCCACATCTGGCCTTCTCTATGCTTCACCCTGCCGCCTCTCAGCAATGCAAGGCTAAGTGTGTAGTACTGGTAGTAATGGCTGGGGTGGGAAGGGGAGGCTTTGTGGAGGAGGCGGAGTCTATAAGAGGATCTGAGTTCTCACCAGAAGGGACCTAAAAGGCCACAGAATCCAAACCTTGCACTTTACAGATGAGGAAAACAAAACATGGGTTGTAAATGAGAGATGGAATTTAATTCGAGATTCATTCCTCATTCTACTTTACCACACTCTGTCTTGAGTTGGACAGGAATTGGATAACAATGAACATGGAGTACCTAATCTATTGGGAATTAGAAGGAAGCACAGAATGTAGACAAAGCATAGTGCCTGCCCTCCAAGAGCTTCCAGTCTAGTGTGGCTGGAAGAAAGATGAAGGGGAAGAGAGAGTCCATATATCCTAAGTAAAGATGCAGAGACGGAGTTTGTAAGGCCCCTTCAAGGAACCATCTGAGAATCAGAACACACTCAATTAGTTCAGTCTCCTAGGCCAATAACTGGATCATTAGACTGGGAACTCATCAGTAGCAGGCACTGTCTTTGGCCTTTCTGATATTCTCAGTGCTAAGTACCATGACAGGAACATATTAGACACTTAATATGTGTTTATTAATTATTGAATGACTGAGGTCTATGAATTTGCTTTACAAATATATATGTATGTGTATGTATATGTATCTGTGTGTGTATATATATAAGTATATATACACACATGTATATTTATATCTAAATTTATTTCAATAAAACTGGTTTCTTTTTCATTCCTTTTTTAAAAATCTTATGCACTTAAAAATATTGTTCAGATAAATGACCCATAGGCCAAAGGGATCCGTAACACACAACACACAAAAATGGCTAAGAACCCAAGCTGCAGAAAGAGCCCCCAACGTCTAGTGACCGAGAGTTCCACCAAATGGGAATGTCATCTGTCTAATAAGGGGTCAGATCACATACTCCCAAAGGTTCTCTTCCCACTCAGGCATTCCATGCATTCAGTTGGCCCCTAGAACTCTACATAGGGAACTCTCCCTGAAAATATTTTATAAATACGTACGCATACATTCATGTAAACATGTTGAGCATGATTCTTTTTGGAACATAGGCTCATCAGCAGGGACTAGTAATGAAGGCTCCACTGCTTTGAGTTCTTGGGGGGTCAGCTCCTCTTTCCTTGTCACTTAGCATTTCAAGTTCCTGAAGGGACTGAAACTGAGGTGGTACAGGATGGCCCTGGGCCGTGATCACCTTCCTTAATCCCTGTCCATCTGGAAAGAGTCTCAGGGTGACAGATGCCCCCTTAGACCCTTTGGTATCTCTCTTTTACACCACTCTGGGTGAAGTGACAGACGGAGATGGAATTCACCCCTATCCCTCCAAGAGATCCGCATTAAGATGGGAAAACTCTCTTTCCTGACCTTTCACCGCTAACTGATATTATAAGAGGCATGAGAATTTTTGCACCCATGGATCTTACTACTAGTAAAAGGGTATTCCATTCAAAGTCAAAGACCTGGGTTTCATTGCCTCTAATGCCAAGCAGGCATTTATACTTTCTCATCTATAAAATAAGGAGGTTTGACAAGATAACCTGCAAGGTCTCTTCTAGCTCTGAATTTATAATATGAATATTTCACTTTCCCAGGAATGATGCAGTCAGATGCTGTAATTAAGGCAAACAGAGGTTAAGTGACTTGCCCAAGGTCACACAGCTAGTAAGTGTTTAAGGCTGGATTTGAACTCAGGTCTTCCTGATCTCAGGCTTCACACTCTGTCCATTGAGCCACTTAGCTACCTCCTTTCTCTTGTTGTTTGTTCTTCGTTCCTGAAGAGGACCAATGACATTGGGAAGGTGATGTCTTGACTTGCAAGTGAATTGGATTTAAGTGAGGCAGGACTGTGTAAAGTCATCAGCCTCACACTCTCCAGGGTCATCTGAGCACAGTGGCAAGACAGGCCAGGACAACGAGAGATGATCCCAGATGCAGTGGGAGACGTTGGTCTTTTAAGTTAAGGTCTTTCCTGGGTCTCAGTTAGTCTGAGACAACACCCATTCAGTGATTTAAAGCTAGGTAAAAAGTGAGGCAAAAGATGGCCTGGTAGTTTGCCTACTCAAAAACCAAAAATCAATCTGGGAAGGGAAGATCCTCAAGGTTTCTGGCAAGTTCCAAAACAATTGCTATATACACTCACCCAGAGCCATCAAAACCCAAACAACGACCAAGTGAGGCTTGGTCCTCACTGATCCTATTATTATTATTTTTTTGAGTTAAGCTTTTTATTTATTTAATGTTACAAAAAATATTTAGTCAAACAGACCAAAGCCCATGTCATCATTGGACTCCTCGGATTCTTCCTTTTTTGCTCCCTCTTACTTCTTCTCCTCAGCTGGGGCAGCTGTGCTAGCAGGAGCAGCCCCTCCAGCAGGGGCAGTACCACCAGCTGCTGGGGCAGGTCCACCAGCTCCTACATTGCCAATGAGACTTGCAATGTTGACATTAGACAGGGCCTTGGCAAATAATCCAGGCCAGAATGGTTCAACATTTACACCTGCTGCTTTAATAAGGGCATTGATTTTATCCT
The DNA here is from genome assembly GCF_028583685.1 of Petaurus breviceps papuanus. Classification (NCBI taxonomy): domain Eukaryota; kingdom Metazoa; phylum Chordata; class Mammalia; order Diprotodontia; family Petauridae; genus Petaurus; species Petaurus breviceps. The sequence goes on from NW_027187339.1 coordinate 6,856,579, forward strand.
TCGTGACAGTAACCTCATCATCATGAAGGATGAGAGCAGAGTAGATGCAGGTGAGCTCGGAGACGGCCATTTCAGCAGGTGGATGAGGAGAGTCTTGTTTGTAGTGGTGCTAGTCACCGGCTGAAGTGAGGGTTCATCCCAATGTGGCCTTAGCTTCCGAAGAAGAACCAAGTACCTTACAGACAACTGAAGGGTAAGGACTGGGACCTATTATTGACCAGTCAGTGAGAGTCAGAGTGATTTGGGTTTAAGGCTTGGTCAAGTAGCTCCATTTCAGTGCCAATGGGCTTTATCAATGCCTGGTTTTCCAGAGCTCCATTTCAAGAAGTCATAAATGAAACTACTTGAGAGAAAAGAGTTAATAGTCCTAGTTGTTTTCTTTTAATGATAGAATAAATAAGTAGGGAAGAGGGGGAAAAAACCTAGCCCCCAAGCCCCAAGATATTTTGTGAGACTTCAGCAATCCAAATTTATATTCCTTTGGGAAGAACACCCACATGTAAGTCCCCACATGAACTGAGAGCTGCCTCCTAGCACATGGCTAGAATATAGTAAGTACTTAATAAGTGTTCTCCCTCTGTCTCAGTCTCTGTGTGTGTGTGTGTGTGTGTGTGTGTCTCTCCATACAAATATTCTAATGTCAGCTCTGCCCACCCATAATTATCTCATGGAGCTATTGGAAGGATCAATCCAGTCAATGGGTGAAAACACTTTGTATTTAGCATTTTCCAAAAAATAATCATGATAATAATAATAACAATGCCTTAATCTTTTAACATGAAAATATGAGCTATCTATATAATAATCAATACTTAATTTGTAGGTCCTGGTAGGTGATTTCAAAAAATTTATTATGCAACAATTTACTAAAGGCTAAAACAGTTTATTGGGCATCTAGATGGCAAAGAAAGCTGGGCCTGGAGTCAGGAAGATTCATCTTAATGGATTCAAATCCAGCCACAAATACTTACTAGCTATGAGACCCTGGGCATGTCACTTAGGCTTGTTTGCCTCAATTTCCTCATCTGTAAAATGAGCTAAAGAAGGAAGTGACAAAGTACTCCAGTATCTTTGCCAAGAAAACCCCAAATAGCATCATGAAGAATCAGACATGACTGAACAAAATAGTTTATGGAGAGAGAGAGAGAGAGAGAGAGAGAGAGAGAGAGAGAGAGAGAGAGAGAGAGAGAGAATGTTGAGTTTTGAACATATGCAAGCTCAATCTGAGTCAATACATTGACATAGCAACCAACATGGAATCCTTGACTGCATTCAAAAAATTAGAATTTCCAGAACGAAAAAGGCGAGAGCTGTCCCCATGCCTTTGGGCAGACTATGTCTAGAGTATTATGTCTAGTTCTGAGTACCACATTTTAGAAAGGACACTGATTGACAAGCTGGCATGCCAGAGGAGAGTAATCAGGATGATGAGAGGTCTGGATATTATGTCATATAAGCATCAAAGGACCTAAGGTGTTTAGCCTGCAGGAAAGAAGACAGGGGAAAACTGATACCTGTCTTTAAATATTTCAATAACTACATACAGAAAAGGAAGAAGAGTCTTGTTGGCCCCAAGGAGAGATGAAGAGGCAATAGATAGAAGTTAAAGAGAGAGGCAGATTTAGGCTCACGTATGGGCAAACTTCCTAACAAATAGAACTATACCAAAGTCCAATGTACTGCCTTCAGAGGAAGCAGATCCCCAAAATAGGATGCCTTCAACCACTGCAAGATACTCTAGTATGGTTTTTCAGTCAGTTCAAGTGGGACTAGATGGTCCCTGAAGGTCCTATTAACTGTAAGATTCTATAATATTTTACAGGCCAGAAGGATAACTTATCATGGGTCAAGATGAAGATTAAAAATTAAACATTCAACCTTAGATGCCTATATCCCCTAATGGGCAGAGTCATCAAAAGACATGGACCACTAAATTAGGTCTAAAAAACGGTCCATTCTAAGGTTTTATGGGGAAGTGTTAAAATTATAAAATAAAATACAGACATCTGAATTGAAGACCTTTAAATAAATAATTTGATCACCCACTCCCTCAGTTTCCAATTTCATAATCAATCAATTAATGAGGCTCATTGTACAGATAGCCTATGTGAATGCAGTGGATAGAGTTCCCAGCGTCACTAAACTGTGCATTCCCCTTGATCCAGGGTTACCAATAATAGAGTCTCTAAGTGTCAACTGGGTGGTACAGTAGTTAGAGCACTGGACCTTGAGTCTGGAAGATCTGAGTTCAAATCTAGCCTCAGATACTATGAGAAAATCACTTGACCTTTCTCTGCCTCATTGTGATAGTAATGGCAATTAAAGATTCCCCTGTATTGGCTTGGTTTTCAAATTGATTGTGTTAAAACCCAGAGTTTGTTAATCCCACCTGTGGGATGGGCTTGTTGATGTGAAAAGAAAGTCCTGAACTGGGAGGAGCTGGTGATGTAGATTTGGAGAGACACTAGAGAGAGGCGGAAGATCTTTTTGGAAGCAGCACTTCATAGAGAGAGAGAGACTAAGAGAATTGCTGGTGGCCGCTTTGAATTGCCCTGGACTTTTGAGACCTGCCCCCTGAGCTGCCAAGGACTGAGGAGACATGGCTGTTTTGCTGGTACTTTGTCTGTCTGTTTTGATGTTGTTTTGCCAGATTTGTCCACTGGTGAAAGACAGTCCTTTTGTTGAAGAAGTCCTGGAACCTGGCATTTGGTTAAGAAGCCCTGAGACTGTCCTGCAGACAGAGAGTGAATACTGTCCACTGGTGAGGGACAGTACTGTTGTTGCAGGGGTCTGGAGACTGTCCTGCAGACAGAGTGAATACTGTCCACTGGTGAAGGACAGTGCTGTTGTTGCAGGGGTCTGGGAACCTTTCTGTTGGTTCGGAAGCCCTGAAGAAGGATTTTCTTGTTGTATGTTTACAGAAATCCTGGGAGAGGGCTTTGCTAATGTGTTCAGGGGTTCTAGGACTGTTCTACAGACAGAGGATAAATTCATGAAGGGACTGGCAATGTATCTTATGGCCTTGCTAAGCCTTGTCTCCCCAGGAACTAAGATTGCTGAGAACTTGCCTGTGGTGTCAAGATGAAGAAAAGACCTCCATTTGGGTATTAAGTGCTGTGTTTAAACTTGATGTAACTCTGGGGAAGATTCAATTGTGATCCAGGGGTGGGGAACTTTTGACCTTATGTTTGGAAACTAATCTCCATTTGTGAAGAGGGGCTTTGTGGTGGACTAAATGAAGGTATAGCCTAGGGGTGGAGAAGTATTTAGAACAGGGACTTTGTAATTGATTGAATGATTGGAAGGTCCTGGGGTGGGGTAGTACTTGGAGATTATTTAATCACACTTAGTAAATGCTGTATTTTGAATGATGTCATGTTTTGATCTTCTCTGTTCTTGGTTTGTCACTGAATAAAATAGAGAGCACCTATGCTGGTATTTTGAACCTGGGAAGTTGCCTTCTTTTGGCATTATATTACACTCATCTATAAAATGGAGATAATAATGGTAACCACCTCTCAGCTAATCTGAGGATTAACTAAGACAATATTTATAAAATATTGTTTTACAACTCTTAAAGCACTACAGGCATACCTCATTTTATTGGACTTTACAGATATTACTTTTTTTTTTTTTACAAATTGAAGATTTGTGGCAAGCCTACCTGGAGCCAGTCTCTTAGAGCCATTTTTCCAATGGGCTCACATCATGTTTTTGTGGCCCATTTTGGTCATTCTCACAAATTTCAAACTTTTTTGTATCTGTTATGGTGATCTGTCATCAGCAATCTTTGATATTGCTATTCTAATTGCTTTGGGATACCACAAACCACACCCATATAAGATGGCAAACCTAATCAATAAATGTGGGGATTCTGACTGCTTGGACCCCCTGCTCTCTGAGACACAACAATTTTAAAATTAGGCCAACTAATAACTCTATAGTAGCCTCTAAGTGTTCAAGTGAAGGGAGAGTCAATCTATGTGGCAAATTTCATTACCTTAAGAAATTGTTGCAGTCACCCCAATCTTCAATCTTCAATGATCAAGGCAGCTGCCATTAATATCAAGGCAAGACCCTCTATCTGCAAAAAGACTACTATTCACTGAATGTTCAAAGCATTTTTTAGCAATAAAATATTTTTTAATTAAGGTATATACATTGGGCTTTTAAAAAAAACAATAATACTATTGCACACTTAACAGACTACATGTAGTATAGTATAAACATAATTTTTATATGCACTGGGAAACCAAAAAATTTGTGACTTGCTTTATTGCAATTTTCACTTTAATACAGTGGTCTGGAGCCAAACCAGCAATATCTCCAATGTATGTCTATATATAAATGCCATCTATAATTATTATTATTAATTAAACACCTCCCTTGTGTAAACTACTGTGAAATTCAGTAAAACTATAAAATTGTGTAAACTCTAAAGATCTCTTTTCATTGATCTCTGTAATCATGCAAACTCTACATGTCCCTTTTCTCCCAGTTTCCTGGAATGTCCTCCCTCTTTCCCTGTTCAATCCCTTTCTGCCCTTTAAAGCCCCACTCAAATGCTACTTCTCCATGAAGCCTTCCCTGATTTTTCCAGTTCATAACAACCCATTCCTTAGACTTCATATTTCTCTTTGTTCAGCACCTCTCATTAATTTATTATTTGAATTAATTTTATTCGAATTTCAATTAGTATTATGATTTGAAAGTATGTATTATAGTTCCCATTTTGCTGTCTTAACCAGCTACTAGACTGCAAGCTCCCTGAAGGCAGGAACTATGACTTAAAATGGTATACCTCCTTTAATATCTAACCTAGTGCTCTCCAGGTCGTAGTCATATAATTGTTGTTTGTCCTTCATTTCTGAAGAAGAACAATGGCATCTTAGGGTGATGTCTTGACTCCTGTGTGCATTGGATTTAAGTGAGCCAGAGCTGCACAAAGCCTCACTCTGTCTTCCAGAGTAATCAAAGTCCAGTGGCAAGAGATGGTCCAGGAGGCAGCAGATGACTTTGGTGTCTTTCATGTCTGACCAAGTTCTAAGTGTTTTACGGCACCTGCTTTGGCCGCCATCATGGTTATTGGAGCAAATTGTCCTTATGTTCCCATTCCAATAAGGGAAGTCTTCACATACCCGAGGTAGAAATTTCCCCCACTCACTGATGGGTTTGAGGCCTGTCAATTACTTTCAACCTGGCTTAGCCCATCTGCTGGGATGGATTCATCAGTGTCTTTATGCATGCTGTAGCCTCTTGGAGCCACAAATGGGAAGTGCATGAATTGGGTGGACAATCAAAGGTGGCTGAGGGTTCCATAAGCCCTCACTCTAGAGGTGCTGGTCCTCCAGAATACCCCAAACACCCCATAGTACATGTTCACTGAGCTTACCTAAACCATCTTCAATATCTAGGAACCATATAATATAATTATAAGGACCTGTCATAATGGCAAGCCCTAAAGCCAATCAGTGGATCCTTTGATGACAAGAAGACTACAAAGGCCTCCATAAAGTAGGTCTTGCCTCAGTGTCAGGCTCTCCTGGCTCTAGTATCTTGTTTCTGCTCCCTTGACAAGCAGCCTAGATGTTAACCCGTGGCTTTGTCTTGACTCCTGACTCCTGAGGATGCCCTACCTCTCCACATTTAGCCTGGTGTCAACCTGCTCCACCCTGACCAAAATGTCTGTGATCTGGACCATTTTTTCAAGCTATTCCACTTTAGGTCAATCCAGCCAAATGAATATTTATCACACACCTACTAAGTACAAGGCTTATGCACTAGGAGATAAGACTGTAAAGAAAAAAAGGGAAGTGGTCCCTGCCCTCAAAGAGCTTCCATTCTTCAGAGTCTGTGTCCCCCTCGCGTCTCTCCGCATCTTTCTCAGCTCCCCTGATCTCTGTGCTCTTCTCTCTTTATGACTCAGCATAACAAAAATATCCTCTCCAATTTTTTTCTCTCCTCTGCCTTACCATGTTCCCTAGTCCATAGTCTATTCATGTCCCAAGTCATAGCTTGAGCTGTCCTCCCATTATTCAGTGTGTTCCTACATCCCAGTGCCTAATGATCCCTACTAAGAAATGCTAGTGGGATTCCATAGCCAGTGACATTTCCTAAATAAGAAACTACTTCCTCAGGGCCAGCTCACAGAGTCTTTTCTCAACCCTAGGGAGGTCACATGTCTAAAACTGAGAGTCACAGAACCACAAATTCCAAGACAAGTCATTCTGGTTATCCCCTTAATTCCAGAAAGGATAGTCCTGAGATCTCTATTCCAGAAGAAAATTAAAGTACAGCCCTAGGCCCGAAAAAGTTCTTACCCACTGTAGGACCCTCTGCAACTTTCCAGATTTGGTATGTTGTTCAGGGATCATTAACTATACCACTGAGCATGCCCCTACTAATACATGCTAGACCATGCAAAAGACATACATATATATATTGCATAGTGTGTTTGCATATTCACAAACATGCAATATTGCTGATCATGCCCTGCCAAGATAGGCTAGATCCTACAAAAGACATATGTGTGTATACACATATACATGTATGTATGCATATACAATATATTTCAATATCACTAACTATGCCCTACCAATACATGGCATATCATGGAAAGAAGTGTATATATATATATATATGTATATATATATATATACATAAGTATACATATACAAATATGCATACATATATGTGTGTATATACCTATGTGCATGTGTAATATACATATGATATATTCAATACCACTAACCATACCCCTACCAATACACATTAGCTCATACAAAAGACATATATGACATATGTGTGTGTTTCTTGAAGCAAAAAGGCAGTTAAAACAGAATAGCAAGGTGAATAACAAGAAATTGTAACAGGGAGTCAATTTTCTTTGTACCTATACACAAAATGGCTGCCATCTTCCATGTCTCCAGGTTAGAAATGTCAAATTTCTCTTTAAAGCATCTGATTCCCTGCCATAGTAAGAAAAGGACTCAGTAAATTGAGACTCACACCTGAGGGGGAGAAGGCAGGGGGTGGTTCTCAGTAGAGCAGTGTATAGAGAGTACTTTTGAGACCTCTTGCCACCGCTCAGCGCATCACCACCTACTCTCTCTTTGGGCTGCTGTATCCTTCCAAGACCAAAACCAATGACTTTTTTCCAAGGGGCCTCCATCTTTCCTTCGTGTGTGTCCATTACTCCTCTTTCATGAAACAACTTCTTCTTTGACAATTCCCACTGACCCTCTGGCCCAATCCTGGACCTTCACTTGAGGTAGCCTGGAATTTCATCTCCCTACAGTTTCTCTGACCACAACTGTGTATGACCCCAAACTTCTCTATAAACCATCTGCTCAAGGGCAGAAGCCATCTCCACCCATCCTCCAGATGCATCAGCACAGCATGGAGAAATATGGGTTTCCCCATGAGGAATCCTTGAGTCACCCAGCAAGGGTCATTTCATCATGCAGACAGAAACTCTTAGAGATTTGGGGAGCTTACCTACAACATCTAGTCAGAGCTGTTCCAGCCTGCTAAGGCAACTTGAATGCCCCCTGAGCAGAGTTAAACCTGGGGATGGTCACCCCCTTCTGAATCTCCTTCCAGCAACCATCTTTGTGCCCCTCCCAAGGGCAGCTCACTCAACATTCCTCTGCAGCCGGCTGCAGGCAGATGGGGACTTCTCTTGTTTCCATGGTTGCCATCTGCACAGTGAGTGATACTGCACCTGAACGGCTCTGAGACCACTTCCCCCTCCCCATGGATACACACACACTCCTGGTACTTTGCATCTGTGTGTTTGCTATAGGTTCTTAACCTTTTAAATCCTGAAAATAATTCCTTTCTTTCCCCCCTCATTTAGCTTGTCTCTCCTCTCACCACTGGAGGGCTAGGTCGTCCCTCAGCAAAATGCCCAACTATGCCAAGTGTGTATTTGCCACCCTCCCATCAGCCTTGCTGCTGCTTCTACTCCCCTAGTCCCTGCTCTGTCACTAATGAGCTGTGTGACCTTGAGCAAGAAATTCTTACCCTCTAAACCTCATTTTCCTCATCTCTAAAAGAAGGGACTTCAATTATTCAATTAAAAAGAAACATTTACAAAGTGCCTACTATGTGCAGAACACTAGAGTAGGCACAGGGATAGATTTTTCTAAAATTAGAAAAGATGGTATCTCTGCCCTCTAGATATCTCTAGAGTCCTTTCCAGTGGTAACCCACGAACGTTTCCTACTTCCCAGTGCTTCCTCTTTCCCTCCAACCAGACATCCGGTTTTCTCATCCCACATGTTTCCTCCCTTGCCTTACCCCTAAATTCTTCAATAATAATGTTACTGTTACATCACCTTTTTACCCTACCCTCCTCCCAAGATCTTAGCTATCTTATCTCAACTGGTTTTCATAGGAAAATTATCTGATTCAACTCATTTCCACTGAAGTGGGAAGTATTGATGCCTTTCCTCTTCCTCTCGGTATATATTTTCTTATTTACCACCAAACAAGTGCAGCATTTGGAATTATCCACAGTGCCATGCTGCCTCTCACATTACATCTCTCATTGGATCCTTTCAACAACCCTGTGAGGTTGCAAAAGCTCATATTAATTTCTTCAGCTAGAAAACGATAAGACTGAAGCCCAGAGAAATTGTGCCTTGTCCAAAGCTAAAGAGTTTATAAGTGTTAAAGATGGAACTTCAGCCAAGTGTTCTGACTGTAAGGTCAGATTTCTTTTCACTATATCACGTAGCCTCTTTCTTTAGTCCCCTCAGGCCCACTTGGTCATTTCTTCCATCCCAGGACCTTCCAAAGGCAACAGTTTCCTCTACCCTCACCAGCCCGATTTTACTTTTGAACAGCTGGGTCTGAGCTATATAGCTTGATAATCTCTTCATGTGTGACCTGGTAAAGCATTTCTCCACCTCCCTATGAGGTGACTTCTCTGGAGTGAAAGCCTGAGACTGGTTAGGAAATGAGCTCAGTCACCTGCATAAGTTTGGAAAGGAAAGGGATATGAACTCTCCCAAGGCAGGATGGGACCACCTCTAGATACTCTGGCTATTTGAGGGGATGATAACTGGCAACACAGAGAAGGAAGACATGTTAGGTTCTAATTTTGCTTTTAGTGTCTCTGCCAAGGAGAATGACCTTTGGCCTAGAAAGAAGAGAGCTGAAAAATTGACTGGTGGTTGGTGCCCCAAATAAATAAGGAGATACTAAGAGATCACCTGGCTGCCTTTAATGAAAATTCCAGTCACCTGGTCCACATTAACTCTATCCTTGGGTGCTGAGAGACCAGGTGGATGGGATTGCTAGGCCATTGTCAAGGATATTGAAAAGACCCAATAGGAGAGGAGAGGTACCTCAGAACTGGAAAAAGTCAAATGTTCTCATATACATATATATGTGTATATGTATATATATATTTATGTATGTTTGCATGTATACATAAATATGAGAACACACATATACATACATATATATGTGAAAAAGTGAAGAGAATAGAGTGAAAATTAGGGGCCAATAAGTTTGACTTCCTAGCAAAATTCTAGATTGTAGTATTAATAAATCAATGTGCCATGGGTGGAAAAAGAGTGGGCCTGGGTTCAAGTCCTGCTTCTGATATATACTGGCTATATGAACTTGTCCAAATAAATTTATTTCTCAATGCTTAGGCAACTCTCTAACACTAAGATGAAGAGAAGGTATCAACCTGCCCCAGTGAAGATTGTCATCTCATCCAGGAGTTCTCTATACCAATAAAATAACCTAATTAGTCCCCATCCCTATCAGTAAAGAGATGGTTAGTGATCATCTAGAAACGAAAGCAGTGATCTCAGAGAGCAGGAAGGGTTTCAGACAAAAACAGTAATCAAACCTGTCCCTGAGGGAGGTAGAAAAAATGGATCTCTGTCCCTTCCTTCTTTACAGAGGTCAGGGACAAACGCATGTGGTTCAGTCCATATCCTTTCAGACAGTGTCAGAAGGTAATTTTTGGAAATGGGTGATGGAATGTCTGCTACTTATTTTAATTTCTTGATCTTTACCTTGAATTATAATTCTTAGTACGTGTCCTTTTACCTTGCTATAATGTCACATGTTTAATTCTACTGGATCTAAAAGAGAGTCAGTGGAAAAATGGGGGCAAATGAACAGAGAATTCTTGAGTAGAGAATGGACCCAAATCACTTTTAGGAATGTGATAGCATTAGTATGTTGTTTCATACCTAAAACCCATGTTAAAGCTATAAGAGACTTGGGAAATGAGGTTGTCCAACTTTCTCACCAGTGAGGAAACTAAAGTCTAAACAAGTGAAATGATTTGTCCAAGATCACAATAGCTAGGCTGGAATGGAGCCCAAGCCTTCAGTACAGCCCCACATCTCTTCCCATTATACCAAATCATGATCAAGCTTCACATGCAGCTGAGTTGAATGTTACCCTAGACCTGGAGAATGGAGGGGAAAGTACACGTACAGGTGGTTAGAATTTCCAAGCAAGAGAAGGAAAGAAGAAGAGATAGAGAAGGAAAGATGAGGAGGGAGAGACAGAGACAGCAGAGACAGAGAGAGACACACACACTGAGAGTTAAAGAAAGGGGGAGAGAGAGAGAGAGAGAGAGAGAGAGAGAGAGAGAGAGAGAGAGAGAGAGAGAGAGAATGTTAAATCCCCTGCTATAGTGCAGATCTGGAGATGGCTGGAGAAACAATTAGACAGCCCAGGAAGCCAGGACACAGAACTCTTTGTTAGCCCAGAGCAAGTTGCTACACACTCAAGCTGTCCCTGATTACTTGGTCCCCACAGAGTCACACCAGGTGTGTGGGAAATACACTGGGGCCATCTTTATGATGGAGTATGGGGAGAACTGCACTCAATAACATCTGATAGTATTCATTTAAGAAACATCTGATATTATGCACTTAAAATATATTAAAACAATAATAATCTAATCTTTCACCTAACAATATCTTAAAAATAATGTATGGCCAAGAAACACATGCTATATGCTTCTCAAGAGAAGTAATTCTATTCCTAGCTCAGCCAAGAAAATGTATGTAAAGTTCTTTGCAAACCTTAAAGCATTAAATGTTGTTATTGCTGCTGCTGCTGGCCGAAGCAGTAGCAGTAACAGCAGCAGCAGCTATGAAAGGAACACAGAATGGGCACTTAATATAGAATTGCTGATCTTGAGGGGAGAGATTTTGTTGAATTTAGTGGTATCTCAGACAAGTTGATGGACTTGGGTGATCTTCAGTCTCCTTATCTGTATAATGGAGATGACAATACCTTCCCTCATCCTACATCACTGCACGGATGAAGGTATATTGAGAATTGGAAAGTGCCGTGTAGAGGTGAAGGATTATTGTTTCTGATCCAGAAGTAGGTCACCTCTTTTCTTGGAATGTGTAGCAAGTGCACTAAGAAAATCCAAACTTTCCACCAGTCCCTGAAGAATGTGGGTTAAATGTTTTAACATCAAGGTGAAATTATTGGAGTTGAAAGATACCTTACAGGTGATCTAGTTCAACCTCCTGCCCAATTCAGGACATCCCACTCCGGAATCTCTGATAATAGTATTTGGCACATAGTAGGTACTTAATAAAATGCTTGTCAATTGATCGATCTATCGATTAATTGATTCAGCTTCTGCTTGAACACATAAAATAGTAGGGAGTTTATTAGCTCACTTTCAATTTTATTGTTAGGCAGCTCTAATTATTAAGATGGGTTTCCTCATATTGAGCTGAGGTGGGTCTTTTGGGATTTTCTACCAAGTGATCTTCATTCTTCCCCTGGAATCCTACAGGGAAAAAATATCAAATCCTTCTTCCATGTAACAGTTTTTCATGTCTTCATGAACTTTTCCTAAGCCTTTTCTTCTATGGTGTAAACACTTTCCCCTACCCATTCTTCAAAATGGTAGATTTTCAAGTTTCTTCACCATATTGATCACCTTTCTCTAGACATGTTCTAAGTTATTAATGTTCCACCTAAAATTTGACATCTAGAACCACACCCAATAAGCCAAATAATTGTCTGACCAAAACAAAGTATGGTGGGTTTACCGTTCTTCTGATTCTGGATACTCTTAACTCAGCCTGGGACGTCATTATATTTGGCCACCATACCACACTGCTGGAATGAAAATGAAATGAAAATTATTTTGAGGTGCTAAGGATGAAACAATGATGAATGATCTATTGCTTGCCTTCTCAATGGGTGGGAGAGAAGCTGGAGGAAAAGAAAGCATTTGGAACTAAAAGAAAATTCATAAATGAATATTAAAAATAAATAATAAATTCTTTGAAATAGGAAAAAAAGATGAATTATACATGTTTCCTATCCTTAGAGATCTTAAAATCTTGTTATTGTATGGATTGTAAATTCTGTTGACAGGTTGAGCTGGCAAAGAAATAATATCCCTTGATTATTTTTTATATGGACTACCCTTATGCCAGGCTCCCCCATCCCAAACTTGGGCTCAGAAACGTCACATTCATCTCCTTTTAATTGTTGTTTTAGCTCCTCATTCCAGGACATTGAGATCTTTTGCCTTTCCTTTTTTTTTTAATTTTGACCCTGTCAATACCAGCTGAAACTTGTCCATCCTGTGTGAGTAGAAAGAGTTTGAAAAGTAGGCAGTTCCCAACAATCCTTGAGCAAACAAATGTCTTCTTTGCTGTTACTACTTCATAGATGCTGCTCCAAAATCTATTGTATTTCCCATAGTTCCTTCAACCTGACCTGGAGAGTTGGCCTGAATCCTTTAAGCAAATCATATCCTTTCACCCCTTCCATACCATTCAGACTGATTCTTGATTAAAAAAAAATCCTAGTTTAGACGTAGTAACTTTCCAAATTCTCTCCCCATTTGATACATTTCATTTGTCTTTTCCCACATCACCACTGCAGGTGAATTCTGGCCAAGCACTCTGAGTTTCATTTCCTTTGGAACCCCTACCTCCCATCCCCAACAGCAAAAGCAACAGCAGCAGCCATAACATTGAGCTATGGCAGACTCTCTAGACCGAAATGTTGAACATTCCTGCCAGCTTTTTCTCAGACGTAGCACTAAGCCTTGCACACAGTAGGCTGTCAGTAAGTGTTTGTTGACTGAACAGATAGATGAAAGATTGCTACCTGCAAATCTGATAAGGATGTCTTCTGTATTTTCATCCAATTAGATGACAATGTGGATAAAAGTAAAATCTAGGCTGACACTGATGAATTGATCTCCACTCTTTGAAAATAGTTGTGCAATTAGCTAAAACTCGAAGGGAGATATAATCCCACTCTTTATTTTTCCATCTTATCCTTGCATCTTATCCACAAGGATACCTTGAAAAGTTGTGTTCAATGCCTTATTCACATGCCCACAAGGACCTGGAAATATGAATGCATAGATTTCTATATCCTATCAGGACCAGCCTCATGGAAGACTCACCAGCACTTTCCCAGTCCACCTGCTAGGAGCCAGTGGCATAATGGGGAAGAGATGGTACAGCTTTGGGGTTACCATGTCAGGTCACAAAATTCCTTCCAGGGAGGGAGCCGATCACAGATTGCCCTGGAACATAAACGTCAAGATTAGCACAAATATTGAAGAGAGAATAAGGAACAGACTTAGGAGAGAAGATAACAAGAATAGTTTTGGACGTGCTGAGTTTGGGGTGCTGGTGGGGTATCTAGGTGGTTCCTATAGGTAATTCCGATAGGTAATTAGAGGTGCAGACCCAAGTCCAGAAGAAAAGCCAAGGCTTATATTAGGGATTTGTGAATCCTCTACATAAAATTGGGAGTCTATGAGATTGCCAAAGAAGAAAGAATGGGAAAAGAAGTCTAAAAACAGAATCAGGGGGAGCACTCCCCTAATAAGATCATAGAGAGAAAGATGAGGAGCCAGCAAGAAAGATAGATAAGGAGTATTTAGAAAAGTGAAAAGTGAGTTTTGTGTCACTGTAGCCAAGGAGAAAGAAATTATCTAGTAGAAAAGGACAGGCAAATGCTTCCAAGAGGTCAAGAAGGATGAGGAGAGAAGGAGATGAGAAGGCTCGTGAAATGTCGGCTGTGCAGGAGGAAGTCCTCTAGAGTCAGAGGACTGGAGTCTAAATCCAGTCTCTGATTCTGCTACCTGTGTGACCCTCTCCCTTGGCTTTAGTTTCTATATAAACTGAGGAGGTCGCATCTTCAGTCCTCTGGAAGCACAGCTGATGTTCGTATTAATTATACTTCTTACAGCTCTTGAAGCTCTTTCTCTTTACAATGCTGTTTCATTAGCTGCCCTCTTGGTCCTTCTCATCTCATGCTTCATCCATGTATATGAGTGTTCAAAATTGTTCATTTTTATAATCTTGATGTTATAATGTAGTATGTTTTTTGATGTTATAATGTAAATTACTCTTATGGTTCTATTGACTTCTATGTCAGTTCATGTAGGCCTTCCCATGTCTCTTTGAAATTATTTATTTCCTCATTTCTTGTAGCACAATAATATCTTATCACATAATTTATATCCCATGCCACTGTTTATTTATCCCTTCCTCATTGATGGATTTCCCTTCAATTTCGGGGGGGGGGTGCCACATGGTTGCAAGCACACACCAAAAAAAACTACTAAAATATTTTTGTACATGTAATACCTTTTCCTATTTCATTTATCTCTTTTAGGTATACATCTGCCAGCGATATAGTTGGGTCAAAGGACCATGCACTGTTTAGTAATTTTTTGTGTAATTTCAAATTGCCTTCAGAATTTTGTGATTTCTGAAGATCAGTGGTAAAACATATGATCCACCTCCTGAAAGGGAGGCGACAGATTTAGGGTATAGAATAAGAAATAATTTACATATATATGTGTATGTGTATACATACACACACACATATAGGAACAGAGAGAAAGAGATAAAATTTATATAATATATTATATATGGTAACATATCTATATATAACCAATGATGGAATTTCTTTTGCTTGACTATGGATATGTATTGCAAGGAATTAACTTTTCTTTTCTCTTTTTTTTAATAGAGTAGGCAGTGGGAAGAGGAGGAAATAAGTTTCAATTCATTGGAAAAACAAAAAAATAGAGATGGAATGCTACAGATGTAGAATGTTGCATGTATTTTCAGATGAGGCCACATTGTTATTAATTTTACTCAATAGTTTTACCTTGTTACATGAGAAGGATGAGGAATTATGGAATAGAGCATAATATAAGACTTTAATCAAAAATTAAAAGAAGAGGCTGGACTGAATGACCTCTGGGGGCCCTTTCAACCTGTGACTTTGGATCTGTTGATTTTGAGGTCATCTGGAGAACATGAAGAAAGCAATTTCATTAGCATGGTACAAGTGGAAGGAAGTTTGGTTGCAAGCTGTTAGGGAGAGAATGAGTAGTGACATCAGGTGTCCCTGACTTTCTCAAAAAGTTTAACACTGAACCGTATATATCAAGTCTTAGAAGGTTTTCCATTCCAGGATTGACTATGCTAACACAATCATAGCTAATTATAGTTTGAAAGAAATCAGTTGGGATAGAAAGAATGGAGATAAGACAGTAGCTAGATGGAACAGAAGAGTCAAGGGATGGTTTCTTAGGATGGGGCAAACCTAATCATGTCTAGAGTTGGAGAGGAAGATGCCAGTGGGACTACAGAATGGGCATGAGAGAACAGGGGTGATTGCTGAAGCAAAGTCCTGAAGGACTTGGGGTAGAAACAGATTAATCGATGTCATAGATAGAAAGATTAGTTTGAATGGAAGCAGTAAGGAGACTTCTTTTCTGTGATTGAAAAGACCAAGGCAGATTAACAATGCCGAGAAATTCTGAGGAATGAAGGAGAAGGTCACATTGGATGACCAATCTTTTTAGTGAAGTGGAAGAATAAGTCATGTGGGGAGTAGAAGTGTGGCTTGGGACTTGAGGAAAGTCAAAAAGGCTTAAAACAATTATGCAAAATGAGATAAGATGTTGAAAGGAGTATAAACATCAGAGTAGGACTTCAGTAGATGCCACAAAGAACTTAAAAATTTTTGACCTGGACCTATGATTTCATTGGTGTGTGGAATGCCCCATGATGAAATTCTGCACCAACGAAGATCAGCTACAATTCTAGCTTCAGTTTTAAAGAACTGCCTGGGCTCTGTACCAAAGGAAGGAAGACAAATAAGAGGCAGAAGCAACAGTAGGGTCATGAGCTCCTGGGCTACATGACAGCAGGTGGGGAGATAGAGTCTTGAGTACACTCTTCCCAACTGTAGACTTCCAATATTTCAGTCTCCTCAGGCAAAGGTCACCAGGGAAAGCTGAATTTGGCCATTTGGTGCCTCTTCATTCACACCTGCTTCTGGTTCTGTATCCCATCAAAAAGCCTTTTTCCAACATGCAATGGGAACACAGAAAGCAATTGTGCTCTGAAATGGAGGTCTGAGGTCCTCCATTCCACATCAGCAGAAGTAGACTCACCCCCCAGCCTCCACGTGGGGGAAATTGCATCAGGCAGGACACATTGTGCTTGTTTCTAAGGGTTAGATTCTTTTCTAGGAATCCATTGGCTTTGATGAACCCTGAGGTGCCTTCCAACTCTAAAATTCTGTGATTCTCTAATTTCACCACCACCATCACAACTACTATTACCATAGCTACTAAAGGAATCTGGTAGAGTTTGACCATTACAGCTTACTAACTCTAGGTCAGATCCCAAGTTCTGATCACAGGATATAGTTTGAGCCTCACCTTATCTATCAGTTCTTGGGTTTTCTGTAGGTCATGGATAATCTATGGTCTAGTAGCAGGAGGGTTGGATTTGGAGTCAAAGGACCTTGGTTTGAGTCCTAGCTCTGGTTTTTACTAACTGTGGTACTTTGGGATAATCACTTAATTTCTCTGGGTGTCAAGTCCCGAATCAGTAAAATGTCAGGGTTAGCCTTGATGACCTCTGAAGTCACTCTGTTCTAGATTTATATTCTAGAGCCTAGTAGGCAATTTCTAGTCTGAGAAATAGTAAATGTGCATTGACACGCTGATACTCTTCAACCAACAGACCTCCTGAAAATTTTTCCCTGGGAATCTCTCTCCAATATAAGTGGTGGTGTAGAAGGAACACTAAGGCAGCTACGTGGCACAATGGATAGAGTGCTAAGCCAGGAGTCAGCAAGACTTGCCTTCCTGAGGTCAAATCTGGCTTCAGACACTAATGACCTTGGGGGAGTCACTTAACCCTGTTTGCCTCAATTTCCTCATCTGTAAAATGAGCTAGAGAAGAAAATGGCAAAGCACTCCAGCATCTTTGCCAAGAAAGCCCCAAAAGGGGTCACAGAGTCAGACACAACTGAAAAGACTGAACAACAAAAAGAAGAAAAACTCGAGTCAGGATAGAGCCAGGACCAGAACCCAGATGCTCTAGGTCTCCAGGTTTCTTTAGGTAAATCAACTAAGCCTTCATCTGGAAATCAACAACGTCTGTCCACTGACCAGTGTTTACATATACTACTGGAGGACATTAATCACATACTATATTGACTTTCTCTCTATAAGCCAGTCATGTAACAAGAATGAAGGATAACAGGCAGTTCAAAGGCTGCACCAGTATCTGTGAAATTGCAAAAGGAAGAGAGGAAGGAAGGGCTCTGGTGTGCTAGGTAGGTTTTTTGTGGAGGATTTGCAGGAAGAGATGGCCAGATATCAGAGCATGAGAGAGCATGGTTTGGTTGCAATCTGCATCAGAGGAGGAATCACCTAGGCTAAGGAAATCATGGAACCAAGGAAGTAAGTCTAAAATGGAGATCCATTGCCTTTCTGGGATCTCATTCAGAAGAAATGTCAGAAATAAAGCTAATCCCAACATTTTGTCTTACAAATCATCAGGAATGCTCAGGTTGCTGAGAGTGAACAAAGTGCGGGATTCTCATTTCTTGAACTCAAGACCCTTCTTCTTGATTTGATTTTTAATCTTGACTGATTGTTGATTTCTACTTGTGCTCTTGGCTCCCACTGGTGGTTTCAGACTACTTTCTCCCAGGATACTGAATGGGCACACCTCTTGCCTCTGGCCTTCTTCCCAGACTATATATTTGTCAAGTTAGTAACCAACCTCTGCCTACTTATAAGTCCCACCCTGACATCTGGCCCTCTATGGACTCAGGCTATATTCCTTTGCACCTCCCATCCCTCCTACATCAGTCCTGAGCCCCATGGCACCAAACCCCACCAAACTTCAGACAAAACTACGGAAGATGCTTAATCATAACTATCCACAGCTTCTGCCCCTCTCCCTGAGGACAAAGGCAGAGGAACCAGGGCAGAAGGTGGAATTAGATGAGAGCTTGGTGCTCTCACAAGACCGCTGTGTCTGAAATCAGAGCACAGAAGATGTTTTCTACCTATGGAGCCTCGGGCACATCATTTAATTTTGTTGTGCCTCAGTTTCTCCTCTGTAAATGCTGGGATTGGAATAGATGACCTCAATAGATCCTTCTAGCTCTGGATTCATTAACCTGTCATCTTTAGCTGCAACCTACCTTTTCTAGCTGTAAAATTCTGTAGCTATAAAACCTTCCTATAAAGGAAGGTAGATTTTTTAAAAATTGTTTAGCAAAAACAAAAACAAAAAAAATCGTCTCAAACTCAAGTTTCTTAAAGGGCGGATGGAGGGAAGAGAGGAGTCAAGTTAAGTCAATCTTGCTTTTGACAAGCACTGTGCCAAAACACAAAGGTATTACCTATTTATTTCACAGTGCTGTGTGTGTGTGTGTGTGTGTGTGTGTGTGTGTGTGTGTGTTTTCTTTCCTAAACCAGCCTGCCTCAATCCCAGAGTGGGAAGCACATCTTTCAGGCAGACGACGGTGTTTGGAGGTACACCTGTCAGCCTCTCTTTTCAACATTCCAATTGTGCCAATTTCACTTGCCTGCCTTGAAGTGGGTGGTTGTGACTTGCTCATTGTTCTAGGCAGAACCTCGAGCAGTCATATCAGCATTAAGTAATGACACCCTCGGCTTGACAGCCTTCTAGGATCTTTTTTGTCTCACAACCGGTGCAAATCCTCATAATTGATTTGGATTGTGGGGCTGGTAATATAGCACTGACTGGCAATTAACGCTAACATTTTAGTCTCATTTCATGCTGTCAAAAAAAAAACCCTCGAAGCTTTTTTTTTTTTTAAATGTGAAAGATTGTCAGGTAGCGTTGTCCACGTGTCTCATTATGTGCAGCCCCTGACCTCCCTCCTCTCCTGACAAAAGGAGGGGGAGGGGCAGCAGGTGAAGATGCCAAGACAGTTTAACTCTTCTTCAAAAGATTGGATGGGGGATGCATTTCCTACATGATTCCTGGTCACTTCCCACACTCAGATTGAAGAGGAGCCTTAAAAGGGCTCTACAAACACAACATATTGTTATTTAGCATTACTAGGAAAATTTGCAATAACCTTCCTTAGGACCATAGACTCGTGATCTCAAGTTAAAAATACAAACCCCTCATTTTATAGGTGAGAAAATTGAGCCTTAAAAAATAAAAATAATTTACTTAAGGTCACATTACTATTAATAATTATATTATATATTAATAACATAACATTAAATTATATTGTTATATACTAACAGTATTATGTGTAATATACTAATAGAATTATATATTATAGCATAGTATTAAACTATTAGTATAATATAGTATCATATATTCTTATAGAGTAATACAAGAAAATTATTGATAGTGTGGCAGCTAGGTGACATAATGGATAGAGTTCTGGGTCTAGAATCAGGAAGACCTGAGTTTAAGTCTGAGTTTAAGACACTTATTAGCTGCATGATTCAGACCTTAGCTATTTACTAGCTGTGTGACCCTGGGCTAGTCACTTAACCTGTTTACCTCAGTTTTCTCAATGGTTAAATGAGGATAAGTACAGTACCTACTTCACAGGATTCTTGTGAGGATTAAATGAGATATTTGTAAATCACTAAGCATAGTGCCTAGAATACAGCAGGCACTAGATAAATGCTTATTCCTTTCCCCTTTCCTTCCTAATAATAGTAATAACATTTAAACGTCTATTTAAGGTTTCTGAAGTACTTTACTTACATGTTTTTCTTTGATCCTTACAACAACCCTATAAGGTCCTATATTAGTGGGTGCTATTATAATTCCCATTTTACAGATGGAAAAGCTGAGGCTGGGAGAGGTTATGTGACTTGCCCAAGGTCACAGAAGTAGTAAGAGGCAGAGCTGTAATTTAAACTCATATCCTGAAAGTCTGGGATGTCAGTGATTTACTTATTCACACAGCTAGTAAATATAGAAGACTGCATCATATTAACAGCAGTGACTGACATACAAGGATTGATATTAAAAAAAAAAACTCATCAAAGGGGCAGCTAGGTGGTGCAGTGGATAGAGCACTAGTCCTGGAGTCAGGAGAACCTGGGTTCAAATCTGTACTTGAACACTTGATACTTAACTAGTTGTGTGACCCTGGGCAAATCACCTAACTTCATTGCCCTGCAGAAAACAAACAAAACAAAAACCCAGCGCTACCAAGGAAATGAGTCAATAGAAAAGGAGTTGGATAGGTCATACAGCATGAACAAGAAATAATGGATAGGTGGGCTGAATACCACACTGATCCCCAGAAAAATATGACCTGATGAGCATCTAGGTGGCACAGTGAATAGAGCACCCGCCCTGGAGTCAGGAAGACCTGAGTTCAAATCAATCCTCAGACACTTGACACACTTACTAGCTGTGTGACCTTGGGCAAATCACTTAACCCCAATTGCCTTGTCTTCCCCCTCCAAAAATAAAAATGAAACAAAACAAGATATACATATATACTTACATATATGTGTGTGCGTATTGTATGCATGTGTGTGTGTGTGTGTGTGTGTGTGTGTGTGTGTATAAAACCTGAGTTAGCAGAAGACAGACCTCCAGCACATTGGGTGGTGATTCAGGAGCTAACTCTTTCAAGAGGAGACAACCTAGATGGCTTCTGATTGGCACTAATGGATAGGCTGCCCATATTGATAAGTGTGTTCACCAAAGTGGAGTTTAAAATTGTCACTGGATAAAGGGTCAAAGGAGACAAGCTTTTTATTCAATTACTAATGAACAATGTGACTGAGCAAATCACTTCTCCTCTATCATAAACCTACTTGTCCACACTCCCTAGGAGTCCAAATATGGACATTGATTTCAGGGACATCCCAGACCCTTGCTACTAGTTCTTCCCCTCTGTTATCGCTAACACATCCTCCATGGTTTGTACATAACTGTTTGCATGTCGTCTCCCTCATTAGACTGTGAGATCCTTAGGGGCAGAGACAAGGTGAGTTTTGTTTGTTTGGAGGTTTTTCGTTTTACTTTTTTTGTTGGATTTTTGTTTGTCTGTTTCTCTTTCTGTCACCAGCACTTACATCACAGGCAGTTAATAAATGCTTTCTGGGTTGTTGACATGACTTGAATTATGATTACTTGCACATCTAAGCCCTCTCTTTTCCCATGTAGAAATTCAAACATACATCGGCCAGATATACAGAATCTTTTTGTTTCATTTTTCTTATTATGGATTTGACAAATCCCAGCAAATACAAATATTTCGTATGCAAAGAAGAACAGGAAAAAAGGATTGCATGTGAAACCACGAATCTCTATGATGTACAGCTTGGATTTTTAAAGTCTATATTAAGTTTAACACAATAGTGCCCGCAGTATCCTGTTTGTCTGTATCTCCTTCTGAACTTTGTTCTGCTTTCAGCTGTGTAGTTCTATTTCAACGATTCATTGATGCTTTTCTTTCCTCCTTTTTCTGGCATCACTAATCGCTATTCTTCCACTAGCCTCCCACCCCCACAACTCTCCCTGCCAAAAGGAAAAGCCCTCCCTTCTAATTAATAAGCAGAGTCAAACAAAACAGAGTCACACATGGGTCATGTCTGAAAATGCATGTCTCCTGAAAGTCAGCCCATCACCACTCCCCACACCCACATCCAAGAGGTGGGATGCACGGCTCATCATAGTCTTCTGAAAGTGACTGGTCATCCCTTTGGTCAAAGCTCCAAAGTCTTTCCTAAGTGTTTTCTGTTCAGCGTTGCAGTCATTTGCAGATATGTTTTTTTCCTGGTTTCCTCACTTCATCATTTTCTCTAGACGCTTCTCTGAATCTCTCTCTTCTTCATTGCTTATTATTCAATGACATCTTTTTAAAATTCATATGACATCATTTATTCATCTATTCTCCAGCTGATAGACAATCAATTGAAATCAAGCAAATAATTTACTTTGTTTCCAATATTTGCTGCAATAAAAAGCACTATAATATCATTTTACCTTTCTTATATCCCTAAGCTTAGCATAGTGCTTGATACAGAGTAAATGTTAATTAATGTTTGCCCATTGATTGATAAGTAGAATTTTAAACTTAGAAATTTGATCAAACTTATTCATTATTTCTCTTCATCATAGGAGCAATATCTACCCCGCAAAGTCTAGGCCAATTTTCCCTCAAAAAGTATTGCAATCATTCTCTAGACTTAATTGGCCCAAGGGAATAAAGTTCAAAACATGGAAACTGCTTTCTGGTAGCCTAAGTACAAAAGCCAGGTCCAAAGGAGTTGAGACCCCCTCCTTTAGGCCTGTTGCATACTTCTAGCAAGCATGCAGTCATAGCAAGTACAGGGGTAGGGAAGCTGTGATCATCTGAATCAATGCTGTATCCTTGCTGCCTATCCTTTCCATACTATTTTTAATGTTCATAATCATCATCATAATAACATTTATATAGTACTTTAGGAAAAAATATCTCATTTGATCTTCACAACAACATTGGGAGGTAGTTGCTAATATTATCCCCATTTCACAGTTGAGGAAACTGAGGCAAGAAGTGGTTAAGTGACTTGCCCAGAGTCACACAGCTACTAAGTATCTGAAACCAGACTTGAGCTCAGGTCTTCCTGACTCTAGGCCCAGCATGCTGGTCTATGAGTGTCTCATTTAGTCCCAATCCTGAAACTGAATCATTAAACTGGCCTGAGTCAGGTCTAGTCAACACTTTCTAAAATAGGTATCACTCTATAGGATGACACTAAAATCCAGAGCCCAAATAGTCTCTCTGGGATCAAATCACATGGGGTGGCATGGGTAGCCAAGGGAACACTCAAGTCTATGGAGACAGAAGGTAGAACTCACCCCTCCCTCAAAGCAATGGAAATTATGGTAAACCTAGAATCATAAGGCCTAGGTTCAGATCCTAACTCTGATGTGTTCCCACAGGCAAGTTTGCAATAAGTGAGAGAACATTGGTCTGGGGATCAGAAAGCCCTAGGTTTGAACCCTAGTTCTGTTCCCTACTAGTTGTGTGACCTTAGAAAAGTTATTTACTCTCTTTAGAACTTGATTGTGGTTTTTTATTTTCTTTTGTTTTTATCTGAGGGGTTATAGATTAAATGATATCTAAGGGCCTCTTTGGCTCAAAATCAGTGGTATTATAATGAGCCTCAAGTAACAATCCCTACAGAAGAATGGTCTGGCAAAAATATCCCTGAACTTGGAACTGACAGAGAAGTGGGTTCATATATTACTTCTTATTTCTATCTGTTACTAGTTTTGTGGTTTGAGCCAGTTTACCAAGCCTCAGTTCCCATTATCTGTAAAATGGTTGGCTACTTCACACAGATATGAAGCGCAGATGAGGTCATATCTGTAAAGCCCTTTGTAAATCTTAAAGGATTCTATCAGTGTCAGAGATAATATTTTATCACCTACTTTACAGCATTGTTGTAAGGAAAGTACTTTCTAAACCTACTAGTGGGCATAGACAGAAAGCCCTGTGAGGCCCTTCATTTATCTGCTCCTTTCAAACCTATACTGGTCAGGAGAGGAGTCCAGTCTTCTGAAAAAGGATTGGCTTTCCCACAATTCCGTGTGTGGGAGACATGTGGTTGGTCTGGAGAAAAGAATGGATCAGAGATGGGAAGAAGACAAAAAACCGTTTGGGAGATAACAGCAGAGATAATGGCATCCAGGTGAGACTTTCCCTTGATACAGGGAGCTTCAAACTTCCAGTATGGAACAGGCTTCCCAAGGGCAGTGCAGTGGAGCTGTACTGGGCAGGACAAAAGGTGGTAGAAGCCACAAGAACAGTGCCTGAGCCAAGACGGCAATCCTGGAGACCTGGGAGGCTGAGGATTGTGGACCTCTTGAGTCTGAGAGTTCTAAGCTACACAGTCCTGTGGTGATTGACTGTTCACACTAAGTTTGTCATTAATATGATGAACCCTTGGGAGCAGGGAGTCACCAGACTCCCCAAGGGGGCCCAAAACAGTCCAGATTATAAATAAAGCAAGTTACAGCTTCTGTCCCAATCAGAAGTGGGATCCCAAGACTGTGAGTAACCCATGAACTTCCAACCTGAGGAAGAAGAAGAAGAAGGAAAAGGAGGAGGAAGAGGAGGAGGAAGAGGAGTCAAGCGAAGCAATGCTTGACTCCAAAGTGGAAGAGGTGAATTGCAGACAAGGGCTCAGCACTGGTATTTCCCATGGGCATACATGCAGACGCCTTGGACTCTTGCTTTCATAAGTCTTTTGTTGAGCCCTAGAATCTATCATTCTGAGAGTAGGAGGGTAAGAAATGGTACTCACCCAGGGTTGATAAAAATACATACATGCATGCATACATACACACCTGTGTAGATATAGATATGTGTATATATACACATATACATATATAAAGACATACATATATGTGTTATACAAACATATACATGGGAAGTGTACATCTAAATATGATGTGCCTTATCATGTGTATATGTGAATATTCTGTGTGCATTATATTAAGTGATTATATAACAATTCCATGCTAATTGCACTTGGACGACAATCCTTCTCTCTTCTTTCCCAGCCTAAATAAACACTGCCTTTGTAAATGCTTCTTCTTAGTTGGCTTTTTGCTTTCAGGAGTGGAATTAGGAGAGCTAAAACAAGCCAAATGATGAAGTCCCCAAAGAGAAGGCTCTCTCTGAATGAGGACACAGGCCTTAAAGTATATGGAATGCTTGAGAAGCTCCCCAAGACTGAATGTGGGTCTATGTACGCCCAGGGCTTCAGTTTTGAGAGGTGCAGTACAACTAGATAAATGTAAGCTATTATTAGTCATGAGACAGAGGAATGCATGATTGTGTAATCATGTCAGCAAGTATTTATTAAGCACTCACTTATGTGCCAGGCACAGTCTTAAGGGCTGAAAATACAAATAAAAGCCAGAGAAAGGCAGCACCTGCCCGCCAAGAGCTTACGTTCTAATGGAGGTAGACAGTAGATTTTTTAAAAGCTAAAAAGCAGGGTCACAGGGCGGAGGGGGACAGAAGGTACCCCATGAGGTGTAAGGTGGATAAGTCTGGAGACATAAGATCAAAGGCAGGAGAAGAATGGCTGACCTGGGCACATTGTCAAAATGGAGATCCCAGGAGAGTATCAAGAAATAAAGAACATAGACCCTGAGTGTGGGGGGGATGGGGAGCCTGAGGCCTGAGGCCCCTTGAGGCCCTCTTGGTTCTCAAGTGCAGGACTAAATCTGACTGATTTAGTCAAAGGGCTACCCTTGAGGACCTCCAGGCCGCAGGTTCTGCACCCCTGGGTAGAAGTTTGTGGCGGGGAGAAATGAGTGTATTCTGAGGGATGCATATAGGATATGTGACATGGAATAGGTGAGCCATGGAAGGTTGGCTGGCACGAGGTGGGCGAGCTAGATGGCCTCAATAGTGAGGAACACAGCCAGAGGTATGAGATCATTAAGGCACTTGGGGGATTCCTGTTTTATCCACGGGAGACCCAGAAGGAGGCATTAGTGTTCTAGGAAATGCCTTTCAGGAAACTTGCATGTGAGGAGTTTGGGGTAAATGCTTTTTGAGTCACAAATACAAATCCCAGACACAGGCTCTAAGGTGGGCCATGGCCTCACCTGAGAGATGAAGTGGCATAGAAGACAGCTACAGATTTTCAAATCCCTAGAGTCTGAGAAGGTGAGCGAAGCCAGAGAACTAGCCTCATCCAACCTACTAAAGGTCATTTTTTTAAAGGAAAAAGCAAATCAAGCCTCCTCCATGTAAAGGGAAAGCCTGATCCCTACAGAGTTTGCCTCTCTGGAATGCTTTGTAGGAGTCTCTGCTCCTTCAACTATATCTGAAACAAGGGCAGGAAGGAGAAATGTTGGTGGGTGGAGGGAGGTAAGGAACAAGGCATAGAGAGAGGATACTTTCAACTCAACTGGATGAGAGAATTTCAATACTTGCTCCCCAAGGATGGCTTGCCTAGGCCAATGCTAGGAAGGGGAATTTAAGACTGATAATAAAAATGGGTCAACAGATCAGAGTTATGTTAAGGTTCCAGTTCTTGAAGCCCCTATGTGTGATCCCAAAGGTTCCATCTCCTCCAAAAGAGGAGAGATTCAGATGCTCCAAGATGAAACCATTCACTCAATCTGAGTTATGCCCAAACAGAAAACTCTCCATTTGAATGGCCGGTCATTTCTCTCTCTGCTACAACAAAAAGACTGCATTTACTTTACAATTAAATGCTTCCTACTGACACTGAAGGACTGCCCTGTAGAACTTGGGGAGCTGAGCTTTTGTATGCAAAGCTAATAGAAAGGCAGCATTGTTTGGGGGAGCCTGGGTTTGAGTCAAGATGTGGCACTGACCCAGTAAACCTAAAGAATTCACTTACTCTCTCAGAGCTGTTCCTTCATCTGTGAAATGGGGTGATAACTTTTATACTAAATACTTCACACAGTTATTGTGAAGAATTAAATAAACTTTAAAGTACTATATAAATCTGAGTTATTATTATTAATATCCTTGGGAATAACCAGCATAAATTTTTACCACCCTTCCATTCAGGAGAAGCAAATGGATTCCTCCTTTTGCATGAGCATCAGTACACCATACCAAATATTGGAAAGGAGTGATGATTTTTTTTAATATAATTAATTTAATTTTTAGTTTTCAACACTCACTTCCAATAAGATTTTGAGTTTTAAATTTTCTCCCCCTCATCTCCTCTTCCTCCCCCAAGTTAGCATGCAATCATGACATAGGTTCTACTTATAGATTCATATTAAACATATTTTCACATTAGTCATGATGTAAAGAAGAATTAGAACTAATGGGAGAAATCAGGAGAAGGAAGAAAGAAAACAAAAGAAAAGGAGAGCAAATAGTATACTTCCATCTGCATTCAGACTCCAAAGTTCTTTCTCTGGATGTGCATAGCATTTTCCAATTGTGAGTCTTTTAGGGTTGTCCAAGATCCTTGCATTGCTGAGAAGAGCTAAGTCTAACAAAGGCAGTCATCACACAATGTGGCTGTTGCTGTATACAATGTTCTCCTGGTTCTGCTCATTTCACTCAGAATCAGTTCATATAAGTCTTTCCAGGTTTTTCTGAAGTCTGCCTGCTTATTATTTCTTACAGCACAATAGTATTCCATCACTTTTATATACCACAACTTGCTCAGCCATTCCACAATTAATGAACATCCCCTCAATTTCCAGTTCTTGGCCACCACAAAAAGAGCTGCTTTAAACCTTTTTATACATGTAGGGCCTTTTCCCATTTTTATGATCACTTTGGGATACATACCTAGAAGTGGTATTGCTGGGTCAAAGAGTATGCACAACTTTATGGCCTTTTGGGCATAGTTCTAAATTGCTCTCCAGAATGGTCGGATCAGTTCACAACTCTACCACCAATGCATTAGTGTGGCAATTTTTCCACATCTTCTCCAACATTTATCATTTTCCTGTTTTGTCATGTTAGCCAATCTGATAGATGTGATGTGGTACCTCAGAGTTGTTTTGATGTGTATTTCACTAGTCAATAGTGATTTAGAGCATTTTTTTTTTCATGTGACTACAAATAGCTTTAATTTTTTCCTCTAAAAATTGCCTATTCAGGGGGTGGCTAAGTAGCACAGTGAATAGGGCACCAACCCTAGAGTCGGGAGGACCTGAGTTCAAATCTGTCCTCAGACACTTAGTACTTACTAACCGTGTGACCTTGGGCAAGTCATTTAACCCCAATTGCCCTGCCCTCCCTTCTCTAAAAAGCAAAAAAAAAAAACTGCCTGTTCATATCCTTTAACCATTTATCACTTGGGAAATGACTTGTATTCTTATAAATTAAACACAATTCTCTATATGTTTTAGAAATGAGGTCTTTATCAAAGACACTGGCTGTAAAAATTGTTTCCAAGCTTTCTGTTTCCCTTCTAATCTTGGTTACATTGGCTTTGTTTGTGCAGGAGCAGGTATTTAATTTTGCATTGCTTTTTAATGCTGGTGTACCTTGGTCAGATTCAACCCTCCTTTAAAAGCCACATGTAGGGGCAGCTAGCTAGGTGGTGCAGTGAATAGAACATCAACCTTAAAGTCAGGAGGACCTGAGTACAAATCTGGCCTCAGACACTAAACACATACACAAAAAACTAGCCATGTGACCTTGGGCAAGTCACTTAACCCCAATTGCCCTACCTTCCCCCTCCAAAAAGCCAAAAAAAAAAAAAAGCCCCATGTAGCATGTGTAAGATAGTGAGAAAGGGAATGGCAGGAAAGGTTTAGAGAAGCTTCCGGAAGGATCAAAGCTCCAAGAAAACAGACAAATAAGTAGGTGCTTCTCAGAAAAATCCTCACCCCCTGCTGCCTCCTAACAAGAATAAATATACCTTCAATTGCAATAAGGACAAAAGAAGAAGCAATCTCATACAAATAACAGCAGGGGACTCTGTAATAGACCCCTTCTCCCTAACCATACCCAGTCCCTCACTTATTGTGACTGGCCCCAACAGGTCTATGTTTCAAGTTTGGATTGTGCTGGTCTTGATCCTGCCTCCTCTCCACAGAGACTGAGACTGGCATCAACTCACCCACACATTTGGAATGATCCAGGAGAACCATGGTGGAGAAAGTGAGCACTCACTAGGATGAGGGGAGTGGCACAAAATTGTCTAGAGGATAAGGAATCTCCCCTAGAGGAAAGAGAGAGGGAGACAGAGGAAGAGGCAGAAAAAGAGGAGGAGGAGGAGAAAGAGAAGAAAAAGGAGAAGATGAAGGACCACTGTTGTGGTCTTGCCTTTCCTCCCAACTCGTATGGCATTTTGTGTGGTCCTAGGTGCTGTACACCTGGGAAGGGAGTCCATGTAGCACGTTCTCCCCAGTTATCTTGTGCAGTTATTCTGTAGTCTGTCTTGTTTAGTCCTGTGAAGCTCTGATGCAAAGACACAGTATAGAACTGAGGAGGGGTGATGCAGATTTGACCTGAGAACTCAATGTCTCACCCTCCATGACTAAAGTCAATTCCCCTGTGAAGATTTCTCAGTGCTGGAAATCTCTGTGATGCTTTCCCAAAGTGGCTTCTGGGAATTAGACATGAATTCCTAGTCTTTGAACATGGACCTTTGGACCTTGGAGCCAGCTCATTTGTCCTTTCTTATACCTTTGATCTTCAATGACCTTCCACTCAATTATTCCATTCAATCTTAATACTCTCCATTAATAGTCAGAATAAAAGGTATTATACAAGAGTGCAAGGTATAGAATATGAGTTCAAGGAGTTCCAGATACACCCTACATACACAGGTGGCCTAAATTGAGCATTAGTAATTTACCTGACTTATATGTTGAGCTGTGCCAGGCAGATTCTGTGACTAAGACTCCGGTCCAGCCAGCCTGGGCATGAAACACGTTGGAACTGAAAAAGCCCATGTCCTGATGAAACCAGATTCTTTCTGTCAGAGCTCCAAGTACAACCCTCCAGATGAAACTCAAATTGCAATCTCTGAAGGCATCCAACTCCTGAGTTGGTTGTTTGTTCCCCTAGATTCTACACCCAGAATCCTTTAAGTTTTTTTTAAATTTTATTTTCCCTAGGTAATTTCCAGGAAAGAATTTTCCCCCCTTATCTCTGGATTGACTTATTCAACCAAGTACAACCCTCCAGATGCAACTCAAATTGTGATCTCTGAGGGCATCCAGCTCCTGAGATCATTGTTTGTTCCCCTAGATTCTACACCCAGAATCCTTTGATAAAGTGTTTTCCCCCCTAGGTAATTTCCAGGGA
>NW_027187339.1:6886768-6917142 GCF_028583685.1 Petaurus breviceps papuanus
CCCCCCCTTATCCTGGACTGATTTATTCAATCCTTTTCATAGTCTCTGTCAACTGCTTTGTCCATTCTTACTACACAGATTCTGAAACCTTAAGGAACTTCAGATGTCATCTAGTTCAATTTCTCATTCTCAGAATGGGAGTAATGAATTATAGCCTATGACTGAACATCTCTAATAACAAAAAAAACTCACCATGATACAAGTCTTTAACTATTTTTTTTTCCTTTAACTCACCCTTCTTCCCTAGTTCCTACATTCTCCTGGTTGCCACATTCTATCTATTCTACCCACTGTCTTTCTCATGTCAGTGTGGCATGGTGGTTAGCAAGACAGTCTTCAAGTCAGGAGGACCCGAATTCAACCCCTCCCCTCACACTTAACCCCCCCTTTCCCCCCCCCCCCCCCCCCGTTAACTCTCTAAGAACATATAATTCAAAGAAGGTGCTGGTCTACATTGACAGAGAGAGTTTCTTGCTGAGTTCCCCAAAATGATAAAATCACAAGTTCAAACAAAATTTCAAAACAGAGCTCTCTTCTAACTATCTCATTTCCACTCTTGAAACATTCACTCTGGTTTAAACCTCTATTTATTCTCACCTAGATTATTATAATGGCTTATCCTTCACCTTCTTGCCTTTGGTCTTGTTCCCCCTCCTATATATCCATCCTTCACATTCTTTCATGAAATATCTTCCTAATGTACCCCTGTCATAATGTCACTCTTCTACCCCCAAATTTTCAGCAGTTCCTCATTGTCTAAAGAATATATTATTTAGTAAGACCTCCATTCAATTTCCATACAACTTTGAAACCTGTCACTTCTTCCCAGATTGGGGTGCTATTTGGGTTAGCATATATTTCAATTCACGGCTAAGTCTCTGAGACCCCATTCTGATATATCTCTATGTGAGACTGAACCAAACAATCCATTGAATCAAAAAGTATTTTATAGAACAGTATAGCACAACAAATGACAAGGGGAAAATCCATGTATAGAAAAGACTACAACCCCTCACAGACGATTATTCTGCCGGTAGAAGAGGGAATGTTCTCCCAAATAACTTTCAGTTGTAGAGCTGAGACCCAACTGAAACATTTCTCATGATTCAGTATCCTAATAAGTCACTGCGTTTCCCTTCTGTTCTACTCTGTCTGTATTGTTATCATTCTGCTCTTCCACTGAAATAGACATTTGCTGCTGCTTCTCAGAACTGCAGTTAGCCTCTATTAATGTGCTTTTTCTCCTTTCCATTGAGCGTTTGGGTCTTCTTCCAATGCTTTACTTACAACAGATTGGCTCTAAGCAGTATATTGTCAGCTCTGCTGTTAGTCAGGTCCACAGTCACCCAGTCAGCAAAGCAGAGTCCTTCAGGTCAATGTTTCTTTTTTGACAATCTTTGTCCACTATAGCAGTTACTCCTCCAGTTCAACTTATTATTTAGGTAGGAATGAAAAAATTCCTTTCAGTTTCCATTATGCCTCTGATAGCAAGTACCAAGGCCATGAAAAATTACCTTAGATCTTTAGTCACTTAACAACTTAGTCATATTATTACAGCTATATTCAGATCATTGTCCTTAAAAAAAATCCACTCCTTTTCCTGGAATTCAGAGCCTTCTGTCCACAAAATGGACCCAATTTATCTTTCCAGTCCTATTTTATATATTCCCTTTCAAATACACTACCTCCCAATCAAAGTGGACAACTCTGATCCCCTTCTTGTGCCCTGTCCTATCATCATGCCTTTTGCTCAGACCATTTGTCATGCTAGGAATGGACTTTACCAAGTGTCCATTTATTGAAATCCCTCCCTCCCTTCCTTCAAAGCCTAGCTCATAACTTATTGTTTCCTTCCATGTATCCTTCCTTGTCTTCTCTAGGTGAAAAGCATCTTGACTGCTACAGATTCCTCACTGCACTTTGTCTGCACCTCTCCTTATTAGTTCACACTATTATATATTATATCATGGTTGTCCTTGAGATAGGGGAGAACAAAACTTTTAAAATGTTCCCAGGCTTCATAGGAGAACTCAAGTCCTTCTGATTTCCTATGACCTTAACAGGTACTTCAGGAAATTGGGTTGAAAAACATAGAAGGAAGGTGTTCTGCTCCAAAAGTCAAAGTTGGTTGTGTATAACCAACCTCCCCTCCCAGCCACAGAAGCATGTCGCTTGAGCACTCACACACACACACACACACAAAAACACACACATTCACACATACATACCAGTTTAGATTTATACTTTCTTCAGAGTAAGGTCTGTGCCATGTTAGACTTGTATCCCCTGTGGTTAACAATGATAAACAACACACACATATTTGTATGTTTGTATGTATGTATATACATGTGTGTATGTATATATGTGTGTTTACATATGCCTTTAAAATTTGCACATGTATGTGTGTATGTTTCTATATCCCTTTAAAGTTTGCACATATGTAGAAGTTTGCAGGTATTTCTATATGCCTTTAAAGTTTGCACATATGTGTGTATTTATATATCCCTTTAAAGTTTGCAAAGGGTTTCACATGAATCATCTCACTTGCAATCATGTCACGCAGAAGTGGAATTTGAACCCAGGTTTCCATGAATCAAAGCTCAATATTCCATTCACTACCTCTTACTTTGCCCATGGTGAGTATTTAATAGGTATTTATTTAAAGACCTTGATGAATGAAAGTCATCTTATTTCATCACTGCACAGCTCTAATCATTAGAAAGCTCCTTCATGTATTGAGGGAATATCCATCTCTTTGTAACATCCACTCATTGTTCTATGTTCCATTCCCTAATTCTAACTTTCATTTCCCCCTTCACCTCCCATTTTCTTCAGGCTCCAAACTCAATTATTTCCATTATAGTTTTCTTTTTTTTATTTTAATTTTAAATTATTTTTACTTTCTTTTTTTTCAAATGCTTTATTAACTTCTGATTTACATCATTCATTTCTGCAAGATTTTGAGTTACAAAATTTCTCCCCATTTTTCCCCTACCCACTGCCCCAAAATAGCAATCCCACAGGATATCCCCTCCTCCAATCTGCTCTCTCCCATATTTTCTCCCATACCCCTTTCAACTTTTCCAGTGAATCTCTATGCCCCAGTGCCTGTATATCTTATTTCCCAATAACATGTAAAATAGTATAAATAATAGTATATATATATATATATATATATATATATATATATATATATATATTTAAACATTTGGTTTTAAAACTTTGAATTCCAGATTCATTCCCTTCCTCCCTTGTCACCCACCCTTACTGGGAAGATAAGCAGTTCAGTATAGGTTGTACATGTGTGGCTAATGCAAAACAATAACATAGTAGATATATTGTAAAAGACTGACTATATTTCCCTCCCTCCCATCCCACCTCCCTTCCATTATCCCCCCTCTTATTCCCTTCCCACCTACTCTCCTATAGGGTGAGATACCCTATTTAGTGTGTATTTCATTCCCTCCCTGAGCCAAATTCAATGGGAATAATGTTGACCCATTCCCTTTTGCCTTCCTATTCTTCCCATCCATTGTGACCATTTTCCCTTGCCTCTTCTATATGAGATAGTTTAGCCCATTCTGTCTCTCCCCATATCCTCTTATTATATTCCCCTCTCACCTCTTAATTTCACCTTTTAAGTATCATCCCTTCCTGTTAAATTGGTCCTGTGCCCTCTATCTATGGACACCTGTAAACATATGCCCATAAACCCTCATATATAGACATATATATTTCTATTCCCTTCCACTACTGAGAAAGGTTTCATAAGTTACAATTATTGTTTTCCATGTAGGAATGTTAATAGTTCAACTTTGATAAGTTCCTTATGATTTCTTTTCCCTGTTTACCTTCTCATGCTTCTCTTGCTTCTTATATCTGAATGTCAAATTTTCTATTCAACTCTGGTTTTTCAGCAAGAATGCTTGAAAGTCCATTCCACTGAATGACCATATTTTCCCCTGAAACATGATACTCAGTTTTGATGAGTAGGTGACTCTTGGTTTTAATCCCAGCTCCTTTGACCTGTGGAATATCATATTCCAAGCCCTTTGATCCCTCAGTGTAGAAGCTGCCAGATCCTGGGTTATCCTGATTGTGTTTCCACAATATTTAATTTGTTTCTTCCTGGCTGCTTGTAATATTCTCTCTTTAATCTGGGAATTCCAGGACCTGGCTATATTATTCCTAGGAGTTTTCTTTTGGGGATCTTTTTCAGGAGGTGATCAGTGGATTCTTTCAACCTCTATTTTGCCCTCTGGTTCTAAAACATCAGTGCAGTTTTCTTTGAGAACTTCCTGGAGGATAATTTCTAGGTTCTTACTTTCTTCATGGCTTTCAGGTAGTCCAATAATTTTTAAATTATCTCTCCTGGATCTATTTTCCAGGTCAGTGGTTTTTCCCGTGAGATATTTCACATTGCCTTCTATTTTTTTCATTTGTTTGGATCTGTTTAACAGCATCTTGATTTCTCATAAAGTCATTAGCTTCCATTTGCTCCAATCTAATTCTGAAGCCATGATTCTCCTCATTGAGCTTTTGAGATTCTTTTTCCATCTGGCAAATTTGACTTTTTAAGGCATTCTTCTCCTCATTGCCTTTTTGAGCCTCTTTTGCCATTTGAGTCAGTCTGTTTTTTAAAGTGTTATTTTCTTCAGTCAGGTTGTTGACTCTCATTTCATAATTTTCTTGCATTGTTCTCATTTCTCTTCCCAATTTTTCCTCCACTTCTCTTATCTGCTTCTTAAGGTCCTCTATGGCCTGTAACCAGCTCATATTTTCCTTTGAAGTATTTGGTGCAGGAGTTCTGACTTCACTGTCTTCCTCTTGTTCCATGCTTTGCTCCTTTTTGTCCCCAAAATAGGAGTCTGATGTTGGAATCTTCTGTCTGCTTTGTTTCCTTTGCCTGGTCATGTCACCCCTCAGTCACTTGACCCCTGGGCTTTTTGTCACAGTAGGACTCTGCCACCAGACAGAGGAGCTTTCATCCCAAATTCTGGGGTTTTCTCAGTTGCCTGAGGTATTAGATGGGTACCCTCTCTGAGGTCTCCACACGCTCTGGCAAGCTGGTCACACATCCCAGGACCTCCACCCTAGACTGCAATCCAGATCCAAGCAGGTTGAAGCAAGAGCAATTATCCCTCAGACTGGTGCTTGGTCCCCCTACACTCTGCAGGTCAGGAGCTGAAGCTGCCACATGGCACTGGCTGGCTGTGCTGGCACCTCAGTGGCTTCTCGCCCCGGGGGCAAAAGTGCCAATGTCCAGACTGCACTGACCTCTCACTTTGTCCTTTGCATCTATGTATTGATAAATCTGGAAACGGCCACCGCTGCTGCTGATCTGGAGTCCTTCCAGCCAGGGGCTTGTCGGGCCCGACCTAGGGCTAAAGCCATGGAATGGGGCTGGGCTCGTTTCCTAGAGTGCTGTGCTGGCCAATTCCTGCCAGCCTGCCGGGCTGTCCTCAGCAGGAGGTTAGCTTCTCTGTGTCATTTTGTGGGTTCTGCAGCTCCAAAGTTTGTTTAGAGTCCCCTTTTTACATGGATTGGGGAAGGTGGAAGCCGGAACCATGGAGAGGTTGTGCTTCTACTCCGCCATCTTCGCTCCGCCCCCACCAGAGGTCTCCATTATAGTTTTCCAACCCTTCACCATCCTGGTCCCCTTCTTGGTCAAATCCATTCCTTCTCCCCTCAAGCCATTTCTTCTTAATTACCTCTGTTATCCCTCCATCACCCCCCCTCCCATCTCTTATATAAAAAACTCATTCATCTCTAGCCTAAAAGTTCTCTTTTGTCAATTCCTCTTAAGCTTCCTAGGGTCTCAGCCTGCCAGGCAGCTTCCAAACAATTATGCAGTCAGTGTCCTCCAAAGCCACCCTCAAACATCATTGCTCAGATCTTCTTGTTCACTCCAAAGATTTGTGATTTCATCATGAGTACCCCTTCCCCCAATGCAGATCACAGCCCTACCATTCCTTAATAGATGCTCTTCATGAATTGCTGTAGCTAAAATAATCAATCACCTGCTTGCCAGCCTTCTGGTGATAAGCCTGTCCAAACTTAGCCAGGCCAGTCCTTGGTCCTCAGATGACAGACAAATAGTCCCTCACCAGGCTCATGCTCATATTTCCTATGTCACATCCATAAAAATTACTTGTATCTACAGTAAGAAGGGGTACAAGTATTAGGGCCCATAGGATGGACCTGCTGGGTGAAATTCAAAGATGGGGTCTCTAAAGGCTTGAGGGTAAGGGTTGGGGATTTTAAGCATTTATTCAGTGTCTTTGAAAATCACTCACATTCATACTCACCACCCACACAGGAGAGACAAATGTACCCAGTCCCAAAGTAGATCATGGAATTCTAGAAAGCGCTGAAAATTTCAGAGATAATGTTGTGAAGTCCTCTAATTTTATAAAAGAAGGTGACACCCCAAGAGCTGCCATAGATTGTCCAAAGTCCCCCTCTAAGGTAGAGTATTTATATTTATTTGGAAGCCACCCCACAATAAAATGTTACAGTCTTAGAAGGGGTAGTTGAACCCAGTGCTCTAAGCAATATGCCATGCTGTATTTCCTCTATCCTGGGTCCAATAGCCGCCTTTACAAGGCTTCAGAATTTGACATCCTGGTACACTACTGTCTCCATGTTGCCCTCTTAGAATACTGTTTTCACTCTATAATAATAATGATAAACAGTCTGTAATAGTCTATGCCAATGTGACTCTGGGGTCGTCACTTCATTTCTGTGGGACTCAGTTGACTCATCTGTAATATGGAAATGACAGGCTGGTACAAAAAAGCGAACTTGGACAATTGTTGGGTACTGCAACCAAGGCTGGTTTGGCTAGAACCTATGAGGGAAAGCAATGTGACTGAATGAATGGGGGGCGGGGGGGAGGTGGGAGCATTCATAAAGCACCTATTATGTGCCAGTCACTCTACTAGGCAGATTGGCAAAGGGAACATACAAATTAAAGAGTTATTATATAATTTGAAAAGCTCAGCCATTTGTTACCTTTCTAGACAGAGGGTGGCTGTTTTCAAAAATATCCACTGAGCAAAGTCAAATTAGATGGGGGCCTAATAAAGTACTTTTTTTCCATATTAAATCATATTTTATTTAAAAAGTCAAAGTACCACAAATCATTACTGAAACAGCATGCCAGGTTCAGAGCTGCTTTGAATGCATCAGGCTTTCTCTGCCTGTAATATGCAAATGATACCATTCACCATCTCCCCCCAACACACACACACACACACACACACACACACACACACACTCATACACACAATCCCAACCTTCTCTCAAACTGCTATATATAGTGACGATATATTGCAGCTGATTTCGAGTACATTGTATCCTTCTTAAAAGCAGGGCACTCTTAGCAGACAATCCCCAGCTAGCATTTATCAGTTTTATTCCTTTAATGATTCAAACTTTTGCTAAGATGTGCTATTTGCTACATAGGATTTTATGGATTTAACAGTTTTTATTAATTTAAGAGGCTTCCACTGCGCAAGAAAACGGCTCAGTGTGACAAAGAAGGTATCATAAATGAATTGATTTGTCACGTATCAGAATGTGATCCAGCAGTGATTTCATTATTGTGGTTATTTTCCTTCAATTATCTGCAAACTTAAAATGCTAAATAGCCTCCCCCTGTATCAATTGAGCAAGGAATAAATGTGATCCCATCCGATTGCACAAATTGGCCACAGAGTATTGAGGCCGAGCATTAATTTCTCCTCCTTGAGGCACAATCTTCCCTTCATGATAAACAAGATATTTTATTCAAATGTTGTGTCTGCTAGGCGGAGAGAGACAGATCCGTCAGCGCTGTCCCCTAAGCATCCTGGTGGGGCGGAGGAAAGGGAGGGGGAGGAGAGGGGGGAGGAGAGGAGAGGGGGGGGGGGAGGGGGGGGAAGGGGAGGAGGAGGGAGGGCGATGGGGAGCCCAGGTAATGTGGTTTAGGCTTGGTTCACGCAGCAGGGCAGCAGGGGCCCGCCACCCAGAAATGCTAGGGAATCTGCCCTCCCCGAATCCGGCCTCAAGTCATCTCGGGGTTACAGTTCTGTCTCAGTCGTCCCCATTGTTCTTTGTCCTAGGGTGTTCAGGTCCCTTCTGCCCCTTCCGTGCCCGCTTCCGCTCTCCACCCCCACCCCACCCCCAACTCCCAAGTCTTTATCAAAATACACAGCATCTTCCTGTCTCCCCCGGCCTCCCGCTGGCTCCCCCACCCCTAGGAAACATGTTTATTTCTCCCCTCTAAACTTTTCTGCCTCCAATTTTCCCTGCCCAGCAAGTACACATGCCCAGTCTGCAAGGGCCACCTTCTTCATGAGGGTCTTTCCAAGCTGATTTCTATTTCTGTTATGTGTCTCTATCTCTCTCTGTCCTGTCTGTTTCTGTCTGTCCTCTCACTCTGCCTCTGTCTGTCTCTCTCTGTCTTTGTGTCTGTCTCTGTCTCTGTCTCTCTCCTTCCCTGTCTCTGTCTCTGTCTGTCTCTCACTCTCTGTCTCTGTCTCTCTCTTCCTTTTAAATCCCCAATATTCCCCCTGCCCCTCCCCACCCCAAAACACTCAGTATATGCTCTTACAGCCTCACTTAAGACAGAAGTGAAAGCTATTAGAGAATAATTGTCTCCCAATGAGGTTACAAGCTCCTTCAGGGCAGGGACAAGTCTGATTTCTCTTTGAATCCTTACAATGCCTAGCACAGAGCTGAGGGCACAACAGACTCTCAAATGAACATCTGGTAAGTGATTGACTTAGATACTAAATAATCTCTTAAAAAAACAAAAACCTCTTCAGGTGGGGCATTAAGGCTGCTACATACATTATGCTTCATACCCTGTGTCACTCAGTAACTGTGTCATTGGCTTAGGTTTAATTGTTTTTCTTTGTTATTTGAGAAAGCTCATGGGGTGGGGGGGGGCAAAAGGGGATCTAGTTGTATATACAAAAATGTTTGTGACAAAAACAAAAGGCACCAATAAAATTTCAAAACAGCCAGCTAAAGGTGTCCCAGTGAATAGAGTACTGGGCCTGGAGTAAGGAAGACCTAAATTCAAACCCAGCCTCAGACACTTAACAGATGTTTGCCTCAGTTTCCTCATCTGTAAAATGACAAACCCCTTCGGTATTTCTGCCAATAAAACCCCAAATGGCGTCACAGAGAGTTGGACACGACTGAAACAACTGAGCTAGGGTGAGACAGAAGAAGAAAACCACTATTTTCTGAGAGGAAAAAAAGGAAAGGGAGAGATGGGACAAAGTAAGGAAGCTAATGCCTGCTAATAAAAGTATTGTTGCTATGGAGCTGAAAGGAACTTTAGTCTTCATCTACTCAGCCCCCTTCATGTTACAAATGAGAAAACTGAAATGTAGGAAGTTGCAGTGACCTGTCCAAGGACACTTAGTGAAGGGCAGGGTCAGAGTATTGGAATCAAAGCCTCCTGAGTCCAAATCCAGTCATCATAAAGTCAGAGTGGGAAGAGAACTACAAAATCATCTGATCCAGTGCCCCTTTTTGCAGATTAGCAAACCGAGTCTCAGAGATTATAAGTGACTTGTCAACACATAGTCAGTCCATGGTGTAATCTAGGTTTGAACCCAGGTCCTCAGACTCCAAATCTAGCACCCTTCCTGCTGCTCCACACTGGCTCACAGCAGAGAAAGTGATTACGTGGGCGTATGAAGTGCTTTCTAACCACAAAGTACTAGGTACACCTCAGTTGCTGTTATTTTCTCAAAGCTTGGTACAGCTTTAGCTCAAAGACTTCACACCGGAAGTTTTCCATTTTAAAAACTGCTTGCTGAGAGCTCAATTTTTCTTACCTATAAAACCTCCCAACTGTCCTTGGAAGAGCACCAAGAACAGAAATTTCCACTGTTACATAAATGCTAAGGGAGATTCCCACATCTGCCAGCTTATCAGAGAATGCAGGCTCAGAGAGGTCCTCCTCGGTGTCTGCTCCCAGAATTCGAGAGGAAATCAAAGAGCAGTTGAGTAAACCTCAGAAAAGAGGAGGTAGTGGGTGGGGGAAGGAGGAGAGGGGGCTTTTTAGAACCTTGTCCAGGCTTTATCCAAAACCACCGGCCAGGAGCATGAGTAATAACAGCTAAATACTCAGTGACTGGGCTATGACTGAGGATGATATAATTCTACAAATACTTGGTGCCTCTCCCCCTTCACCCCCCAAATTAGCTTCTATTTGTGTATAAGCATCTGTGCTACCCACTACCTGGATACATCCTTAATACCGTCACCATCCTTAGACTATAAGCCCTCCTGAGGGCAGGGACTGTCTTTGTGTCTTTCTATGCCCATCACTAAGCACAGTGTCTAGCACACAGCAGGTGCTTAAGAAAATTCCTGTTTGTGCAGGGCCCTGTGAAAATACACTGGGTGAGTTTAGGAGTAAAAAATCAATAGTTGATCATTCTTTATAGGAGGATAGGCAGGTTAGTCAGTCCCTTCCGATCTCCTTGGAAACAAATTCACTACAGCAAAGGTCAATTTTTTATCATAATATGTCAGAGTATATTCAAGGCCCACACTTTCATTTGCCAAAAGAGGAATTTGAGGCTCCAGAAGGGGAAACACTGTACCCAAGGTTACCTAGCTTACTTGGCCTAGATCCTAGAACTGATGAGTCCCCAAAGTCTTTCCCATCCCTAACATATTGTCTATTGGCAAGTTTGAGGTTTCTAAGTCTATTCACACACATACACACACACACGCACACACACTGGTCCAGAACCCATCCCTACTTTCTATTTCATATATTGTTCTGAACCATTGTCTGCCTGGACTCATTTGGAACTGCATCGATAAGCCTGAAATATGAAAAGAGGCCATATGAAAGACAGAGGGAAATAACTAAACCTAGAATAAATCCAAGGTGAACAAAGATTTCTACTCTCTACCTTGAACATTTCATTCTTTCCCTGACCTCTAATCTCTAATAAAGGTTTATAATACATGTGGTATTAAAATAGCCTATCTAATGTGTGCAAAGACTATCTACTTACATTAATACTATGACAAGTAATGAGTGTCTCCATTAGCTAATATCTGCATGTGGAAATTTTAATTTACATGGGACAGGCTAATGTCTCTGAAGTCTCCTAAGTCAAAGACGATTTCCCTAGCCTGTGGCAGCAGAATAGATTGAGATTTGTTAGCAACTTGTACATGAAACAGATAGGAGGATGTCAATCTACCTTTCTAGATAATAGTTGTAACCAGTCACCTGAATAAGTTGCCTTTGAAGCCCTTCATCTCACCGTTTCTAAGGCAGAAGCTCCAGAGTGGATTTTGTCCATCTCAAAAGACAGACAGTCTCCTTCCTGGATTTGGGATTGTTTGACTCTGCTCTACCTAAGTCTTCAATGACAGAGAAAGATTGGGATGGGTGTGCCAAGCAAGCATACTCCCTAGCAATACTTCTGTCTCCCCATCCCCTCACACCCCCAAAGGAATGTAGGAAGCTCTAAGTGTTATCAAAGAGCTTTCCAAGAGTTGAATAGAACTTTTTGGTTGGGCTTTACTCCCAGATCCACCTGTCCAATGTCTACCCATTCTTCAATGCCTAGCTCAGCTTTTTATTTACTCTGCCTGTGTATCCCTGCCTTTCTGGATATATACTATATGAACCTCCAGACAAGAACATTTCTCTACCCCTCTCTCTCAGACTTACGGTCCTTCATCAAAAGTAGGGAGAACTCAGCCTGTGATCTTAGGGTTGGAAAAACTACTATAGAGATGGAGTTAGATTTCTTCATGAAGAAGAACTTCACAGGTTGGAACCTGTGTGGAAGAAATAGGTACAAGAGCAAAGTTCACAATGGAAGGGCTTTGGTCACTCAAGCAGGATGATGGGGAAGGAACAGGTCA
Organism: Petaurus breviceps papuanus; assembly: GCF_028583685.1. Taxonomy (NCBI): domain Eukaryota; kingdom Metazoa; phylum Chordata; class Mammalia; order Diprotodontia; family Petauridae; genus Petaurus; species Petaurus breviceps. The sequence continues at coordinate 6,898,667 of NW_027187339.1, forward strand.
GGGTGTCATTCTCTTGTGCTGGGTCCTGAACTCTCACATGATCTCCTAGGACTGGACAGGAGAAATGAAAACTATCTAAATGTCTTTCACTTATCAAATGCTTAATGCTTTCCAAAGCACCTTCCCATCTCTTCTCCCCATCTGATCCTAACTTGAGTCCCATGAGGTAGGGAGGGTTAGATGAGGTAACTGATAAAGGGAGAAATTCAGTGACTCTTTCAGATAGAGTGTCAGCACATTAGAAGGCAGACCTCCTAGCACCCGGTTTAGTGTTTGCATGTTTTTATTCTATTATTGCTTACAAAAAGAATAGAGCCCCTCTCTCCCTCCTGAAAATATCTTGTATTTATTTTATATATGCTCTCCATACTCTTATGTATTCACATATCATTTCTACACTTAGAATATTAGCTCATTGAGAGCAAAGACTGTTTTATACTTGTCTTTGAATGTCCAGTGTCTGACATATAGTAGGTGCTTAATAAATGGCGGTTAGTTGAAACAGGAGAAGTCAAGGGGAGGAAAGTTAGCAAGGCATATTGAATATTCTTAGACTTATCTTTTGATGTTCACCCATCTTTCCCTGGGGCAGTGACTAGGAAGATGCCTTAGCATCTTCTCTTAAGGCAGAATCTGAGAATATATCTCCAGTTGAGTGCTGTACAATTTAATTCAGAAGCTTTGGGGACCATTTCTTCTTTCCAGTACTAGAGACTTCAGTGATCATATTACAATAATTCTCATCCAAGAACTATAAGGAATCAGTCTTCCCCCCATCCCCTACCTCCTGCAGGTTCTGTTTTCTTTCTATTGATAATGACCATTTCATTCACTAATAATCAAGAAGCTAATTTTATCATTACTCACCAGGAGGGGATATTATAAGCCAATAGGAGGGCCAATGTTTCCCAAAGCAGGACCTTCTTACTATATCAGCATTTTGGATAGAAAGGCAGGGAGGTGTCATGTTCCTCTGGAGATATGGGTAAAACTCACCATGGCTAAACCAGGTTTGTAAAAGCTCAAATCCTGGACAAACCATGTGAACTTCCAAAAGTACTATCCTACCTTGCAACTTACCCAGAGTATGTTGCATTTGACCTTGATCTTCTCACTTCCTTTTAAATCTAAGGCCAACTTCAAATCACCAATGCCCTTTCCTCATTCACTGTCCCTGTATCTGAGTGCCCTTTCCAATTCAAATGAATTTAACAATCTTTGACTAAGTGCTCACTGTTTGCAAGGCCCTGTACTAGAATCCAGGGTTACAAATAATTTCTATTCTATTGGGAGGTTGTGGAAAGAGGGTAAGATATAACATGTATACATGTAAGTGAATATAAAATAATGTTAAGAGGGAGACCCTGGGAAGGCCAAGGAAGGCATGGCCATAGTACATGGCACCTGGAATACTCCAATAGATAAACAATCAAAGGCTATGAACAAGTGATCTTTAAAAGAAGGAATGTAACAACAGCTATGTGGGAGAATGCTTCCAAATCATCAGCATGAGGAATAAAAACTAAAACCATTCTGAAGTTTCTCCATATATTTGTAAGATTGGCAAATATGACAAAGACAAAAATGGCCATTGCTGGAGGGGCTGTGGAATGATAGGCACAGTAACTCACTATTTAAAGAGCTATAAAAATGATCCAATTGTTTGGAAAACGTCTTGGAACTATACCCCCCCAAAAGGCACTAAATTGTATATACCCTCTGACATATTTGCTCCATGGCAAGTCCAAAGAAGTCAGGAGAAGGAAAGATTTCATATAACAAAATTATTTATAGCAGTAAATGTAGCTTTTCGAAGTAGCTTAGAACTAGAAATAAAGTGGTTATCCATCAATTAGGGAATGACTAAGCAAATGAGACATGAGTATACTAAGAAATGATGTATGAAATTATAAAAATAAAGATTCAGAGAAACTTAAGTGATCTTATATAGAAAGAAACAAGCAGAACCAGGAGAACATTTTAAACAATGACCACAATAAAGAAAGAGAAAATGTGTCATGGAAAGACCTCAGGACTTTCATCAAACCAGGGACCAATCATGACTTCAGAAACCTGAGGATGAAACATGTCTCCTGCCTCCTGACTGAGATGTAGTAGAGGAATAAAATGAAGTATACATTTTCAGACATGGCCATTGTGTTGATTTGTCTCATGTGACAATGTTTACTTCTTACAAGGGCAGGCTTTGTTGTTCAAAATGAGGAGGGAGAAACAATGAGGTTAAAAAAGACGCATTTTCAGGGGTGGCCAGGTGGCGCAGTGAGTAAGAGTACCGGCCCCAGAGTCGGGATGATCTGGGATCGAATCTGGGCCCTGATACTTAGCACCACACCCAGAAATAACTGGCTGTGTAATCTTGAGCAAGTTACTTTACCCCAATTGCTTTAAAAAAAAGACACATTTTTAATTTAAATTTTTAAATACATTAAGAATTGCCTTTATTTATAAAGATATAACAGACACAAAGAGGCTGAGCATCTTGACTCCTTACATGACTTGCTAATGATAGAATTAGGGTTTTTGCCTTCTACTCCATCTCCACACATTCCAGACTACAGTGTATTATTTGATGTTTTATTTATGAGAGAAATAAGAATATACACAATCAGAACTAACATGCCATGGTACCAGGTAATTAGAATGGAATTAATCTACCTGTTCCCTGATCAGGTAGACTTAATAAGCTATTCTATTAACAGTTCCTAGGCCTGCCTTGTCCATGATTCTCTCCCCTACACAATGGTGGGTTCCATCATGATCCCACAACTTGGGATGGATTAGTGGATTATACTTATGTCATATGACTTTACAGACTAATAGAATATTCCTGGCCCACCTCCAAGACATCTCTTCCACCTGCCTCCTGATACTCATGATTCCTTGGATGAGGGACAAAGCCATTTCATAGTGGAATACAAGACTTGATATATAAATGCCCAATAAATGTGAGCTCCTTGAGAACAATGCCTATGTTTTTGCTTTTCTTTGTATACCTAGTTCTTAGCATAGTCTTGGCAGGTAATAAGTACTTAATATTTAAAAAAAAAAACAAGAAGGAACACAAGGACTCACTTGAGCATCTGAGAGCAGAGAAGAGTTGGAGGGAAAGAGAAAATCAGGAAACTGGCTACCAGGGAGTAGACAAATAGGACGTGAAGAAAGGATACAGGAAGGTGAGGCTTGGGAAATTTTGTCACCTTCTCTATTGTGTCCAGGGCTACCCCTATAGTCAACATAGCCATAAAGTAAAACTCCCTACTGCTCCTCAGTTGCCCATGGATGATTTTTCATCTTCTCTGGACATCTGAGGCCCTGTTCTCTGGCTACTTCAGCCCAGGGAAGATTGGAGTCCAGAGAGCCCCACGTGGGAGACCCAAGGATTCAGACATACCTCACAGTCCTCCCTCCATCTCAGTGGTTCTCTTGGAGGAGAGGAATTTCTGATTTTCTTCTTTTATAGGCTTTGCCCATCCTTTCAATGGAGGAATCCCATAGAGTATAGCTCCTACTGCAGGCCTCCCTCAGAATCAGGGTAGGAAAGATACAGAATTGTGGAAATTTTAGAGCTAGAAGAACTTGAGAAATCATTTACTTTCCCCTCATCATTTCATAGATAGGGAAACTGAGGCACAGAGAGGCTGAGTGGTCAGGCAGCATGGTGAGATGGAAAGAACCCTGGATTTAGAATCGGTGAACTTGGGTTCAAATCCAGGCTCTGCTATTTTTCTCCCTGTGACCTTGGGCAGATGACTTCTGCTTTCTTCACTTCATTTTTATCATCTGTAAAATGAGTTCAAAGAGATTCAATGACTTATCCAGGGTTCCATAGCCAGTAAGTTTCACAGGTAGGATTTGAACTCTGATCTTCCTAACTAGAAGGTTATTCTATCCACTACAACATGTTGCCTTTTCCTATGTTTACAAAAAAATTATCTCTAAGGTCACTAAGGGCTGATCTCTAGCTCTAAATCTATGATGCCATGATTGATTTTCCCATGACTGTACAGTCAAACTTGGACTAGAACCAAGGACTTCTGGGTCCCAGGCCCACATCTGCAAGTCCCATACTCCAGTCCTGTTATTCTATTGACAACAAATGCTTGGTGCTCTTGTCTTGAAGAAATGCAATCTTTCTTCCTGGAAAATATGAGAGAGTCCTCCCAAGATACTCACAGAAAGGAGAAGATTGATTTTAATGAATCAACTTTAGGCATGCTGTCTCCTAGGTATTGGACAGGTAAAATAAAATAAGACATAACCCTTCCCCTCAAGGAGCTTACAGTCTAAATTGAGGGACAACACTTGAGTATTGTCTCAAGCTCACTCAAGTTAACACAGTTGAAACAATAAGAGTGAAACTGGACTGTATGACATATTTGGGCACTGTATTCCATACTGACAAATGATAGTCATTCATTGTTGTTCAGTCATTTCAGTCATGTCTGGTTCTTCATGATCTCATTTAGTACTTAAAGATACTGGAGAGGTTTGCCATTTCCTTCTCCAGCTCATTTTACAGATGAGGAAACTGAGGCAAAAAGGGTTAAGTGATTAACCCAGGGTCACACAGCTAGTAAGTGTTTGAGCCCAGAGAATGAGTCCTACTGACTCCAAGCCCTGCACTCTATCCACTGAACCACCTATACTTTCTAAAAATTGGAATCTTTGTTGGATCAATGTGAGCCCTCTAACTCCCGTTACCTAAAGCATTTGCAGAAGGGAAGGAGCTTCACCGTCTATCTCTTACATGACACTGTCTCACTGAGGAATAGTATAGGCAACAGCTGTTTTCATCTCTGGTTTATATGCTGAGGTTTCAGTAAATATGTTTCAATTCTAAGCCAAGAGATATTACTTGCAGACAAAGTTTACTCCTTTGGGCATTCTGGTTACCTGTTTCTCTGGGTTAAAAAAATAATGATCTGAGCTCTCTTTCCTCTCATTGATGAGAGCAAATGGTATTTCCCAGCATCACAAAACTGCATATTTGTCAAACAAGATCAAAACAGTTCTTAGAAACATTCTGTTGTCACTTTCTTTTTTCCTCTTGGAAACTGAGGAATCAACAAAATTCCATCTCCTCCCTAGGGGGGTATGAAGAGGTATGGAAAAGCAATTCCCTAGAGCAGACTTCTGAGCTGAGGATGGGGAATGTGAGTTGACTGTGGATTTGTGTTGATTAAAGATGCCCACGTTTCTAGGCACTGGAGAGTATATTTACAAAAGCACTTTTCAGTTCTATAGCATGGAGTATTCTACCATTCTTCTAGTCTACACTGAAGAAATAATAATAGCTAGCATTTATGCTGACTTGAAGGTTTGCAAAGCACTTAATGTATGACATCTCATTTGAGCCATACAAGTCTATGAAGCAGGTGCTGATTATTCCCATTTTACCAATAAGGAAACTGAGGCAGACCTCTGTCTGCCTTTCCCAGAAGTCATATAACGAGTATGTGCCTGAAGCAGGACTCAAACTCAGGTTGTCCTAAAAAGAAAGTAAATAGTACTATGGGCCTCCTGGAATTTCTAAAACATTTCTGGGGGCAGAAAGGTCCTCTTGGAAAATGCTGGCTTTTCAAGACCTTTTCCAATGTTTTGCATGACTACAGCCGTATAGTCTATATCAAATCACTTGCCTTCTCAAGGAGAGCAGAGGAAAGAGTAAAGGAGAAAATTCAGAACTTAAATTTTTTAAAAATGAATGTTAAAAAGTTTTGTTTACATAAATTGAAGGGAAAAATAAAATTAAATTTTTAAAAAGACCCTTTCCATTTCTCTCCCAGTTCCTCCGCTGGAGATTTCCCTGCCCACTTCCTCCAAACTCCAACAATACTTGTTCTTTATATGTGCCTAATATTGCAGCTGTGGAGTACCCAAGGAAACAAATAGACCACTTAGAATGTTTGACTCTGAGAGCTGAGGGAAGAGACAACAAGCCACCTAGAAACTCAGGCTTGTCACTTTAGGCCATTGGTGCTGAACAACCACAGGTAAAGAGTGAGCAGAAAGTCATTTTAAGAGTTCCAGGGCTATGTGCCCAGAGACCAGGGTGATGTACAGTGCTTCAGAAGTAATAGAAGACATTGCATATGCAAGCTGGTGATGCTCAGGGCTGGAGTGCATGGGACATGTCAGTTATATATAAATACATATAAGGTTTGCATGTTACACGTGGTTTATGTGTAACATGATATATGTGTCTTTGCCACATCATACACTTTTGCCATGTGTACCATTGCTGTATGTGTATGTGTTTCTGTGCATTTTATTTTTGCATGTGACCTCCATGCTTAGTTGACTACATGTAACTTTAATGTGAATGTGTACTTGCATTTATATAGATATTTGGAATGATAACTTGTGTTTATGTTACATACCAACTGATAATTCTTTATTATAAGTATCTATGAACTGGTTTTGTACATCAAGTATAATTTTCCAGGTGCATGAAATTTTACTAGGGGGAGGGAGGAAGAAGAGAGAAGAGAGGAGAAGTGAAGGGAGGGCAGTTATTTTGTTCCTGGAAAAGAAGAAGAAGTCATCCGTTCCACCCATCCCCCTTGACTCTTGCTTCGAAGGTAGTTTTCATGGACACATTGGTGTCACAGGAATAGAAAAGAATTGAAAAGAATGTTGCTGCTTAAAGTTAAATAGCAGACTCAGTTCAGGGAGTCCCACAGATCAGGAAGAATCAACAGAGTTCCCAAGAATGTCTTAAAATAAGCCTGAGAGTTTCTGCTAGTTGGTCAATTGGCTATGTCTTTGGGATTTAAATCACTAAAAAAGTGAGCTAGCCCCAGAGACTATGTGCTAAAATAGCTTGAGGCCCCTCTCTTATGAAAATAGAAAAAAATCACATCATGTTAATTTGGCAAAAGATCAGAAAGTGGAAGCAGAGGGTCCACAGAGAGCAGCCCAGCTTCAGAGGACCACCAGTGAAGAGTAACTGAGTACTGTCTTAGTATCAATAGGGCTTTCTTCCAGTGAGCCAGTGGCACATACTTCCTCAGAGGGGTCAGAGGACTCTACTTCTTCATCATGGCAACCACATTCCACACACCTCACACTGTGGTCCTCCAACACTATGCTGTACAACTGCCCCCTGCCAGACAACACCAGTCCTGTCATCCTGATGCTTTTCTCCCACCCCAGCAACTATGGGGACAGGGATTGGACTGTAGGAAACAATCTGCCCTGTGTCTTGTCATTACAACACCCATACTTAGATGGCCCTTAGCTGCTAGTGTCCTTCTTCCCAACTATTTTTGGCCTTGATGAAAGAACTCTAGATTATGACTCTTGAAGAGAAAATAGCTAAGCAATGTAACTTACAGTATAGTGACATCACTTATCAGCCAGAATACATCAGCTGCTGCGTCATGGATGAAGCAAGTAACATTGACTGAGACAGGTTCCAGCTGGGATGCAACCTTGAGAATGTGTCCCCACAGTGCTTTCACATGGCCAGATGGAGACCTCTTTATGCTGCATACAGAAATGTAAGTAACTAGAGGGCAAAAAGGCTTCCAGATATGACCCAAACATTCCCAAAGAAGCAGAATTCTAACTGCTTCCACGTGACCATAGCCTTGATTGTTCATAAAAGGCATTCAACATATACTTGTTGGTTGATTAATTAATGAAAAGGCCAGCTACCTTCCATATTCCTACCAAACCAATTCCAGTTGGAGGCTCCACATGACGACAGCATCTCATGAGACAAGGGATAACAACAACTGTCCATGCTAATTCAGTGAAACTGTAAAAAAAAAATCTCAATTTAACAGTCCTGTTCATTTCTAAACTTGATGTTTCTTTGGACAAACCATGTTGAAGTGGAAAATTTATCAGGGTATCAAATTGTAATTTGATGAGTCTAATGAAAACAAACCATTCAGTCTTGTAGGAGGACCAGAGTATATTTCATATTCTGTGACCAGCTGCAAACACAGTCCAAATGGAAATTGAACTGAATGGAATGGGAGAATTTGGAACCCTACTTCCCATCATCCCCTGCATAATCCATACCCACCAGTTCCACCATTCACACACCCAAACCACCTCTCCATAGACTCGACAATGTTTACTAGAAAGCATAGAGGATTGGTGGTCAGAAATCCAGATGTTGAAATGATGCCACTTCTCTGGCATTAGTTTCCACCCTTTTAGATGGAGAGGGAAAGTGGAGAAGATGATCCCTAAGGCTCTTAGCACTCATAGATTGGATAAAAGAACTGTTTTTTTAAGAATATTATTGCAAAGTCAGAGAAGTGTACCTTTGGTGTCCTTCCCTATCTCTGTCTACAGTGTGCTGCGGCAGCTTCTTCTCCTTTCCTTCCATGCCCTCCTTCTCAGTGCTTTGCTTCTTGGCTCTCGGCTGACTGGCAGATAATGCTTCCAAAGGAATGAAATGACAAAAGTTCATTGCCCCTCCCAAGGGGCTAAATTTTAATAAGTGGTTTAGGAAGACCTTCAGAACCGAAAATAAATAATATAATTAGTGACAGGTAGTGGAATACAAGACTTACAGACTCAAATCACTGCTGACTATGCCCACATGTGAAGCCGGCCCTGAACAAGGTTCTGATTGAGACCCCAGTTTCCTTTGGTTCTTGGTGAGTTCTGGTACCTAAGAAGGGACTTAATCTGGGTTCAAACCCCACCTCAGATAATAGCTGTATGACCACGAATAATCACTAATCATCATAAATTGTCCATTATCGGGGAGAAGCATCAAACACCGAATCAGTTTCCTCATCTGTAAAATGAGGGTTATTGAGGCTGCCCCTTATGTGGGTTTGATGCAAAGGGGGCGTTTTCAGCCCCTAAAATTCTATAGAAATGTGTCACACTTGCAGATGTGGAAAGATAATAGGGCTTCTCCACTACCAATGACATCCAAGACAGCAGAAGTACAAAAGGTTTTGATCTGGGCAGTGGAGAAGAATAAAAGATGAATTATGAGGCTACAGGCAGATTCAGGGGAAAAGATCCAAGAGCAGGGAAATGGGGACAAAGCCTGGGTTAGTAGAAAGAGCATTAGATTTAAGGGCAGAAAACCCGAGTTTGAATCCTGACTCTGCCATTTATGTGTGACCTGGGCACACAGCCCTAGAGGAGCTGGGTAGTGCAGAGATAGCACACTGGGCCTCACATCAGGAAGACTCAGGTTCAAATATGACCTCAGACACTTACTAGCTATGTGACCCTGGGCAAGTCACTTCATCTCTGCCTCAGTGTCCCCAATTATAGCACCTACTCTACTACTGTAGCACCTACCTCCCAGGGTTGTTCTGAAGATCAGATGAGACATCTGTAAAGTATCTGGCACATAGTCTATGCTATTTAAATGCTGCCTGTCTCGCCTCATCAGGAAAATGAGAAGTTTACTAGATAATCTCCAAGGTCCCTTCTAGGGGTAAGTCTACAGCTTTCTTGAAGTCTGGGCCAAAGTTTCACCTTTTGCAAGAAGCCTTTCCCAGTCCTCCTTAAGCTGAATTCCTTCCCTCTGAGACCACCCCTAATTTGTCCTCTCCCTGTCTCATTTGCATACAGTTATTTGCACATGTCTTCACCCTGTAGACTGGGAGCTTCTTAAGATCAGAGACTGAATGTCTTTGACCTTCCATTGCATCCCCGATACTTGGCACAGTCCCTAACACATATTAGGCTCTGAATAAATGCTTGTTGACTGATTGACTATGAAGAAAGAGGTGATGCTGAGCTGACCTGTGCATTTTGAGGGAGAAATCAATCTGGTGTGTGCTCTCTGTGGGGCAGAGCTTTGAATAGACCCAGGGGTGAGATCCTTAACCTTCAAATCAACAACACTACTTTCTATTGATAGAGAAAGAAATTGGGCTTTTCAAAGCAATTCTCAGCCATCATCTAATGCAAAACACTTGTAATCAGGTAGGTAATGCAGATACTTTCTTCCCTGTTTTACAGATGAGGAAACTGAGTCTCAGAGAATGAGGAGGCTAGCCTAGGGTCACAGAGCAAGTAAACAGTGGTGCCCCAGCCCAAATCTCCTAACTTCTAGTCATGACCTCATTTTACCAGGCCAGACACTCTTCCTCTCAAATAGCACACAGTTTCTATTCACACACAGGGGGTTGTTTCAGACCAAAAATAAGGCTGGTGTTCTGAGATGAATTTTTTTCATAAGCCATGTAAGCCAGGAAATAAGTTGCTTTTTTTTTCCCAAAGTCCCTTTTTGAAAGAAAGAATCGATTCTCCATCTTGGCTTTCCAGGCCCCGGTGTCTCTGCCTTCCCCTCGATGATTACTGAGCTCTTGTTTATGGAAGGGGAGAGGCAGAGAGAAGGAGCCTCAAAGGAAACACTGAGCTGGGGCCTGGCACAAGCAGCCAGCAGTGAGAGCTGTTTCCCCATCAAAGTGTCAACGCTCATTATCCAGACCCCAGATCCTACAGAAAGCTGGCCTGAGCTCCGGGAAGTGGCCGAGAGAAATGGTCAGCTGGGATCCAGAGAAATGGGGATCAGGAAAAACAGCAAAGCCTACCTAATAGACATCTAGTATTCTGGGTTAGGGAACATGTTAGGGCAAAGCAAGAGAATCACAGAGAAATGAAATGGAAAGGGACCCTTGGGATCAACTAGCTAGTCAAAGCCTCTTGAGTGACATGGGGAAACTGAGATTCAGAGAAGTAATAATAGTACTACTACTACTACTAATAACAATAACAATATAGTGCTCTCAAATTCTCAAAGCTTTTATATACATCTTCTTATTTGGCCTTCACAATTACTCTGTCAGATAAGTACTACAAGTATTATTACTTCTATTTGACAGATAGAGAAATTGAGGCTAGGGAGGTTTGCCCACAGTCACATAGCTAGGAAAGGTCAGGGGCAGGACTTGAATTCAGTTCTTCCCAACTCTGTCCATCACTCTGTCTATAGTGTTTTGTTGAAGGTTATTAGTTAAGTGGGAGAGTCAGGGTTTGAACCCAGGTCTTTTGATCTGAAATCTACATTAACATGCCTGAGTGAAACAAAAGTCTCTAGTGAGTCCTTGCTGTGAGCTCTGCCCTGAGCCAGGTGAGATCCAAGAGAAGAAGACAGACTTGGGACTCAGTCATTCTGGGAGCTCTTTGAAGGCAGGGACCATGTCTTTGCCTTCCTTAATATCCCCAGCACTTGGCACACGTAGGGAATGCTTAGTAAAGGCTGTTGGCAGACTGCTACTATTTGTGCAGTTTGTCTCAGTATGTGCTACTCCTGGCCCCCACCAGACCCCTCCATGGGTGCAGGCCCAGGGAGGAAGAGGCAGAGGGAGACACAAGATCACCTTAGCATTAGTAGGTCTGGTAGTAAGGAATTAGAAGAGAGCACAGGATCAGAAAAAGCCAAAAAGCCAGTCATCAGCTGGCAGAAACATGGGGAAGAGGGGAAGACTAAGGCATGAGGCCCAACGTATGGGTCAGCAAGGTAGGAGCATCCAGATCAAAGGGCAAAATGGGCAATTGTGGTTTAAGGTCAGACAACAGCCCAAAGAAGCTGGGATTCTTTCACATAGGTCTCAGGTCATCCAGATGGCCTATTTTCCATGTTGATTCACTTGGCTCTAAAACTATGCCTTAATTTTGAGCCCTAGAGTTAGAAGCTAATTCCCTGGTCCTGTCCCATGCCCACCGCTGGATCTTCCCCCTATCTTGGGTTGTTGTGCAGAAATCTCATTGAAAAAAGGCTCAAGCAATGTCAAATATTGTTATTTACTTTATTCTAGTTATGGACAGCTTACAAAGGCTACTATTATTTCCTTACAACAAAAAGTATTTGATCATAGACAGTCTCCTCCAGCTAGATTGTAAGCTTTTTGAAGGCTAGACCTATTTCTTTCCTTTGTTCTGTATTTGCCACAGGATTGGGCACATAAAATTGTATAATAATGGTCCTAAAGAGTCTCGAAGGCTGCCTAGGCCAGGAATCCCATCTCCCCAGCAAACAGTCACTTAGCCTTCACTTCTCTCATGAAGCTGCCTTTTCCATTTGGCAACACTCTTATTTGTTCAGATGAGCTTTCTTATCCTGAGCTAAAATCTGCCTCTGTATAGAATGAATATTCTTTGCTCTTAGCTCTATCCTCTGGGGCCAGGCAGAACAAGAATAATCCTTCTTTGACATGACAATTTTTCAAATATTTGAAGACTCATGTCATATCTACCTCTGAGTTTTATCTTCTCTAAGGATAAACATCCTTATCAATCAATCAGTGGGCATTTATTGAGCACCTACTGTATACCCCTCATTCCTTCAACTATTCCTAATGACATGGTTTTGAGTCCCTAGTCATCTTTTTCATCCTTCTCTGAATAAGCCCCAATGTAGCAATATTCCTCAGAAAATGTCATTCCAGAACTGGACCTAAGTACAAGGTCATTAATGACATCAGTGCCTATCCTGAATCAATCAGTCAAGAAGTATGATTAAGTGCCTATTACTTCTAGGTGCTAGAGATACAAAGATTAAAGCAAAATGGGCCTTGCTCTCAAGGAGTTTACACTCTAGTCAGAAGAGAGAGAGCCTTGAACACATGTGGTTACATACAAAATAGGTTCAAGAGAGTTTAGAAGGAGAGGGGAGGAGCCCAGCAACTGGGGAGGTCAGAAAAAGCTTCATGTAGAAGGTGATGCTTTGGTTGTCTTTCAAGAAAACTAGGGATTCTATGAGGTCAAGAGGAGAGAGTAAATTTCAGTCATAGGGGACAGCCAATACAAAGGTATGAAGACAGTAGATGGAAGTTCTTGTGTTTGACTGGACCATGGTGTCCAAGTCTGGAAATTAGGTTGGGGTCGAGCTCTAAAGGACTTTGCTTGCCAAATGGAGGAATCCTCATTTGATCCTAGAGAGTTTAGAGGAGCCATATGGTCCAACCTGTGCTTTAGTGAAATACCTTTGGCAGCAGTGCAGTAGAGGGACCAAAGCCCAGAGCCCTTGGAAACAGGTTCATCAATTAGAAGGCTGTTGCAATAGTTGAAGAGGGAGTTGATGGGAACTTGAACCAGTGCAGCCACTGTGTGAGTGGAGAAAAGGGACGAGATATCCCTGCTGCTTCTTCTTATGGACAAGATTTGGAAGTCTTATGGATCAGTATGGTGAATAAAAGTGTGGTGAATAAAAAATGTTGAAATGATGAAGATTCCAAGTTTGCAAACCTGGGTAACTGAGAGGATCCTGGTGCCCTCAGACAGAAATAGGAAATTTCAGAAGAGCCAACTGAAATGTGGGGAGGAGAAGACGATGGATTCTGGTTTTGATATTTTTAGTCTGAGATGCCTATGGACAATGAGGGCATGAACCTTGGGCCTTCATATCTTAGTTAATCTTCTCTGGACACTTTCCATTTTAGCAATGTGATGCCTCAAGCTGAACACAATACTCCAGATGAGTTCTGATCAGGTCAGGGACTGCTGTCTCCTAATTTACTCCTGAATACTCTGACTCCTTTACTGCAGTCCATTGACTTCCCTGGTTGCCAGATCCCACTCATTGACACATACTGAGCTTATAATCCACAAGAACCCCTGGGTCTTTTTCAAATCAATAATTTTTAAGGCCTCTTCTAGTTCTAAGGTCAATGAGCTATAAGCCAAGCTAGAAGACCAGCTTCAGATGGACCAGATAGACAAAGTAAGGGTCCCCTTTGACTTTCCCAAGGGCTATTCTAATAATATGAATTGGGTGTAAGTTTTTTTCTTCAGCTATTATTTTAAGTCCAGACTACATGGATTTTTCCCCTTCCTGCTCACCACCAACACTTAGTGTCTGTACCATTGATCTTAACATTCAACTCCACTCATTTGAACAGTTTTTTATATTGTCTTAAATATCTTCTCTCTTTCATGTGCTCAAGTTTCAGCTTCCCAGTTAGACTGTTAACTACCCAGGAGGCTGGCCCAAGTCCTCACCTTCTGCTCTATGCCCCAGGGTGGCCAGCACAGGACTGGGAACATGGTAGGTATTCATCAAAGACCTGTTGAAGGATTGTAGAAAGAGCGTTCTTTCCCAAGGGCCTTCCCTTCTTTGAGGGTCCAGTTATTTGAAGGTCAATGGTAAATAATGATAAAATCTTGTGAGGATTAAATTGTCTGGGCTCTTGGAAGTCTCACTAAAATTACTTTAAACTGAAAAGGAAGTAGGGGAGGGGAGTAGGCAAGAACACTACCTATGTATCTTCCAACAGAGATTCCCAAACCTATTTGGCCTTCCGCCTTTTCAAAATAATTGCTCACCACTCCCTGGGAATCTACTTTCTTTAACCCTTGAATGATCTGTGCTTTTTAAAAATTTGCATCATTTATATATATATATATATGTATATATATGTATGTATGTATTTTTAAATGTCACATCTTAAATTTAATAATTTAGTGTAAATTTGTGAGGAGTTTTCCTGCAATGAAACTTTGATGACACAATATTGCATCATGTAACTTTATAATATTCTATTGTAAACAAGTCATTACACATACATATTCCTGTGATGAATGCTGGACTTCCCAAAAATGCACCACACACTCATCTGCCAACACTTGCTTGTTAAGACTTGTCAGTGGACTTGACCATGGACTTGACTTGCATTTTATGTGTTTATTTAGAAAATACTATAATTGCTACAACCTTAACTCTGTTACACAACAGATGAATCATGTACAAATGGTTTTTCAATATTTTCTTATCTTCTTTCCTTATGCTTCCACCACCCTCTTATTTTTATTCAATGCCCCCCCCCATTGTATCCAAGGCTACTACTGTCCCACTGGATTGTTCCAGAGCAATCCTGGGGGGGCAGTATCCCCCACTTTGGGAATTTCTGTGACCTACATTGTAAGTTAGGATCCTTCAAGGCCCATGTCAGTTCCTACCAATTTCCCCACAAAGTCTGAACCAAGAGGTAGTGTGATAGTGTAGCCATAAGTTGGACTTGGACTCAGGAGACCAGGATTCAAATTCCATTTCTGACCCTAGCTTTGTGACTTTTGATGAGCTGAATCATCTCTCTGAGCCCCAGTTTCCTCATCTATCAAATAAAGGTAGTAATATTTTTTCTATCCATAGCATAAAGTTGACAGAGTGATAATAATAATTCTGGTGCAAAATATGCTTTACAAAAACAACTCCCAAGGAACACTCAAATCAAAATGAATTTGAGGGGAAGGAGGAGAGACACAGGGAGACCCTGGAGCTCAGAACACAAAGTCTCATGAAGAGAAAGACCCACCACCAAACCCTAGACATCACCCAGATGGAGGGGAAAACATTCATCCCAAAACACTGATCCTGAGATGAGAGTGTCTGGGAACCTTGAGATCACGACTTCGGAAGCTGGGGGTGGAGTCAAACTTGAAGCTGCAAGAAGAAAACTGTTGTTTTAAATAATTATTATTGTTAACTGTCACCCCAGGCAAGTGACTTATCCTCTCAGTACACTAAGCAACTCACATTCTCCATCCCTATTCTTATTAACTAGTTAATAAACTTCCTTGTTTTTAAGCCATTTCAAGAGTAGATATGCAGTAAGTGCCTTCAAAAAGGCATGTCCTTGGCCAAAACCCCAACCGACCTCCCTAGTTAGTACAAACGGGAGTTATTATTATGACTCTAGACTGCACTGACTTTCTCCTTCCTGACCACCACCAACACTTATTGCCTGTATCATTCATCTTTACCCTCAATTTCATTCAATTTAACACTATGTTTTTACATCATCCTGAATATGTTCTCTATTTCGTATGTTTAATTTCATTTCCCCAGCTTGACTCTAAGTTGCCAGAGAGGACTCAAGTCCTCACCTTCTACTCTATTCCCCATGGTGACCTGCTCAGCTGCTTAAACAAGGCCCTTTTGAAAGATCATAGAAAGAACATTCCTTTCTAAGGTCTTTTCTTTCTTACAAAGTTCTGTCATTTCAAGGTCAATGGTAGCTTTGCTCTATTTACATTCACCTGAATTTGAAAACTTGTCCATTTCCCACAGACTAACAACTATAGAGAATGACTCATTTTCTCATTCAAGGCTGAAAGTCATCTCTTCATTCAGACATTAATATCTGGGGCAAAAACCCTCAAACTAATCCTGTTCTGTCCTTCCAGTAAATTGTGGAGGGAAGAGTGTAACAGCAAGAAGGAGAAATTACATTTGACAAACCTTCCAAATGGCTCAATTGCCAGATATGAGCCAAATGAAAGGAGAAAGAGGGATAATTGCTTTGACTTACTGACCAGAGACATTCCTAGAAGAGTCCACTGACTGGAATTCCATGAGATAGAATAACAGGTGTGGGAGAGAAATGTAGAGAAGGACAAATATTCTTGACTGTGAGAGCTGTTAGTGACTGAGACCCACAGAGCCTTCTGAGGTCATTGTCACATCTTGCAAAATCTGGCTGCTGGAAGAAATGGTTGCCCTCAGGTGACTTCATCATGTCTTCAATTAACTAATAAATTGTCTGGGGTTACAAGGAAGTGGCATTTGACTTTCAGATTTCAGAGCACCTAAAGAAAACCTTCGAAAGACCTACCTCTTTAGACACTTACATTTATTTTCATGATTTTGGGGGTTGTTCTATATAAGAAAGGTGAAGTAGCAGGAAGTCTGGGGACTGAGCTAATGGCACATTCAGGACCTCTTCTCATCCCCATTTCTGTGGTCACTGAGAAGGGGAAGGAAAGCATGAGTTGAGGTCTTTCTAGGTTGATGGAATTTGAACAATCCGTGAGTAAGTAGGTATTCTCAGACCTTGGGGTGGTGGCAGGGGGAAAGGGGTTACTTTCTGAATCACTAAGACACACACACACACACTCACACTAGCTGTGAACATCTAGGACTGGCCAAAGCTTTTGGCTCTGTATTGCTTGAAGAATGGCTTGTCTTTCCTCTGGGATCTCAGCAGCACCTTTAGGAAAGTGGGAGCTAGCTGTTCTTTTCTTAACTGGAGTGACCATATTTTCCAGCCACAATCTCCTTGATATTTTGAGGCCCACGCCCCTTTAAATCATCTCCTCCAGATCATTAAATTGGAAGTCTGTAAGGCTGAGATTCCCTCAGAGAGCATTAATCTAAAAAGTCATAAAATCTCACGATGAAGTGTAATTAACTATTAGAAATGTTTATCCATTAGCCCCAGGCTCTACCCTGGCCAGAATGCTGGTCTACAATCTGTTTACCCATCTACCTAGCCCCTCTGTCAGTGTGGACAGTGCAGAGCCTACCTACCATCTTTTCTGAGGCAAAAGAAAAAAATGCCCTCAAAACGAACATCTTGGTCTCCCAGCAAAATCACCAATGACTCTTCTAGGGCCTACTAGTACTCTGTTAAATCCTTTTCATCTCTAATAGCAAGCAATTGTAGAGTAGTAGGAAAAAGAACAAATCACTCACATTTGGAGTCAGAGGTCCTGAGTTTGAATCCCACCTCTGCCACTGTGTGACCTTAGAAGAGTCACTTGACTTCCCTGGGGCCTCAGTTTCCTCATTTGTAAATTGTTTTTTTAATGAAGGGGATCCAATTAGATAACCTTGAATCTCCCTTTTAGCTCTAAACCTGATGCCATGATCTGGGGAAATATGAAAGGGCTGTTTCAAAAAAAAAAAAAGGAAAACATTTTGAAAGGAGATGCTCAGGGCACATTTTACCAATTCCACACCTGGGCAGAGGTCCAAATCCTCTCCTACCTTTGCATACTTCTCTGCACCTCTGAGAAAGAATGACCAAGGGCTACTACAACCCCTTTTTACCCCCAGGAGTCTCCCATATCCACAGGCCCTCAACAATAGCATTTATGGAAGATGGATTGGAGAGGGCTGAGGCTGGAAGTAGAGGGCCCAATTAGAAGGCCATTACAGTAGTCCAGGCAGAGGCAAGGAGGACTTGAAGTAGGCTTAATTTCCTCTCTTTTGCCACAAATTTTCCCCAACCCCTCCTTATCCCCGGGGGGGGGGGGGGGTCTGGATCCTGGGGCCTCTCAGGGCAGCCTTAAGATGGATTCTATTCATGTTTCTCAAGCCTCATGTGTCATGGCCACATTAGAAGTCATCCATTCCAACATTTCCCAATCAAAGGTCTTTGCTGAAAAATCTGTGATTCCATCAGTCTTCCCTTCTCAGCTGAGGGTGTAAGGAACTGAAAGACGCTGGGCAAAAGGGCCGGAGCCAGGAACCTTCCTGCTGCCTGCCAAAAACTCAAGCAAATATTTGTGTCAATGACTAGAAACACAGAAGGGGATCGAGGGGGGTGGGAGGGGCTGGGTCTCCGGGAGAAGTTTGCTTCTGCCCAGAAGACAGTCACAGCTGGAAAATCTCTGGGGTGGAAAGGAAAGAGGAGAGAGAGAGGGAGGGAGAGAGAGAGAGAGGGAGAGAGACAGAGACAGAGAGAGACAGAGAGAGAGACAGAGAGAGAGAGACAGACAGACAGACAGACAGACAGACA
>NW_027187339.1:6917242-6921974 GCF_028583685.1 Petaurus breviceps papuanus
GGGAGGGAGGGAGAGGGAGAGGGACAGAGAGAGACAGAGAGAGACAGAGAGAGACAGAGAGAGACAGAGACAGAGAACCAGGGAAAGAAGGGAAGGTGAGGAGGAGTCACGGGAGCCCCCACCAAGGTTGATTTCCTTGAGGGATTCCAAGCAGGATTCTGCCTCTGCCTCAGCCCAGGGAGCCAATCACCCAGCCACACCTCAAGTGGTTTGTGGGTTTTAATGAGGCCAGGGTTTTATATGCAATGAAGTCAGTGACCCAAGGAAGGGCTTGGCCTGATTCTCTAAGGAAAACAAGAAGCTGTTTTTCAGGAAACTCAGAGGGGGTGGGGGTGATTGGGCTAGGTCTCTAGGGTTCTAGAGACTTGGCCCCCCCAGCCAACCAAAGGGTAGTTCCCCTCTGGGGAGAAAAAACTTAAGGAGATAACACCCATCGAAGTAACTTTATAGCCAGAAGGGGCCTTAAAGCAAATAAAGTCCAGAAAAACCTAGACTGGGAAAGTGTCTAACCTGAAGCCCAACCCTAAATCAAAGGATTGTGGACTTAGAGCTGGACCTTAGAACCCAACCCTGAGCCCCACCCCATTGAAATTACTTCTAACTTATCCACTCTATAGCTTGTATGCACATAGTTGCTTACATGCTGTCTTTCCCATTAGACTGTAAGCTCCTGGAGGTCAGGGACTTGTTTCTCATTTCTTTGTATACTTAGCACAATGCTTGGTAAACAGTAGGTGCTTAATAAATGCCTGTTTTAAAGATGAGGAAATGAAAACACAGGAACTTAAGTAACTTACCTTGGGTCTCACAGCTAGTATGTGTCTGGTTTGAACACAGGCCTTTGGGACTCAAGTGTTAGCCCCATTCTCTTCATCTTGCTATCTCTGCTATTAGAGTTAGGACACCAGTTCGAGGCTACTGCCCTCTCCATGTGCCACACTGCCTTCACAACCTGCAGGGGAGGAATGTATCAAGGTCCCCACATTAACTTGATCAAGCACATTTCTGCCACCTCCTCAGGAAGCAAGGTGGCATTGAGAGAAGCATCCTTTATCCACGTTCACATCCAGCTTTGCAAAACCATAAAGCACTATTTCAATGCCTGTTGTTGTTTTTGTTGTGTTGCTGTTTAAAAGAGCCTTTAGTTGAGTGAGATCAGTTGGAGGAGATGCTAATAAAGGTAAGGAATTCCAGGTCCCACCTGTTGCCTTTCCAAGGCTTATCTGAGAGTCCTCACTCCCATCCTCAGTGCATGAGTTGATAAAATAAGGATTTTTGGCTTGCGGTTGATTTCTGTTTTTCTTTTCCTGCAGACTGGGATCTGGGCTGGACAGAATGCTAAAATATACTCAATACCTCAAGGACCCATGATTTCATCAGAGTGGTCTCCCCAGCCACAAAACAGATGGCAACCCTTCCACAGTCTCATAGGTTGCTATGGCAGGAAGAAATTCATCACCTGGAGACCAACCGACCTTCTGGTAGTAAGCCTTTCAGAATTTATCTGGACTGCAGACAGACATTGCATCCATCACTGGACCCCTTCTAGCCTGGAAGGACCCACCACAGCTTTTGAAAGTTTAACATCACCTCCACATCAGACTGAGTCATGGAAGAAGCACTTTAACAAAGGAAATGGATACACTAGACTCATCATTATTCATTCGCATTTTAACCAGTTGAGTTCTTTGTTTATTTCACAGAATCATATTATCGGAGTTTTAAAGAGAAAAGGGACTTTCCAACCTAGCCTCTGAATCCAGCCTCAGACACTTACTAGTTGTGTGACCCTGGGCAAATCATTTAACCCTGCTGGTCTCAATTTCTTCATCTGTAAAATGAGCTGGAGAAGGAAATGGCAAACCACTTCAGTATCTTTGCCAAGAAAACACCAAGTGGAGTCACAGACATGACTGAAACTACTGAACAGTTCTAACCTGTTAGGTCCAACCCCTCTCAATTTACACATGAGGAAACTGAGGCAAGTAGAGGTTAAGTGACTTACCCAGGGTCCCACAATTAGTAAGTGTCTGAGGACAGATTTGAACTCAGATCTTCCTGACTCCAGGCTCAGTATTTTTTTTATTTGCTGAATTATTTTTGCTGAATTTATTTGCTGAATTATTTGCTGAATAACTTTTAACCTCATCTGTAGAAAACTAGACATGACCTGTCTTTGAGCTGTAATTTAAGTTTCCAAGAGGAAACCCTGAATGAGTTCACAATTTGACAAAGATGTGATTTTTAAGAGGTCCCCAGATTGAACCTGATCAGTGTAAATCCAGAGGTTGGTGTACTGGACTCTGGATGACCAATTTTTAAAAGGAAAACTGATAAATCCAGAGCTGGAAGGAGCCTCAGAAACCCTCTGGTTGATCCAACCCCCTCATTTTATGGGAAAAGAGAGAGGCCCAGAGAGACTGAATGATTACCCAGTTTCACATGGCTTGTGAACATCAGAAGTGAGATCTGAACCCAGGACCTCAGATTCTAGTCACTGCACTGCATTTCCTCCCTCGGTGGGATGGGATAAAGGCAAATTTAGCTTGTATTTATCTCAGCTTCCTTAACTGTAAAATAAGGATTACAATATAACTCACAAGATTGTTGTGAAGATCAAAAGAAATATTTATAGAGTGCTTAGCACAGTGTCTGGCAGAGAGTTCATGGTTGTTCAGGGTTTCCTCAATTCTTGTTCCCTTTCCCACCCCACCCCTATGTGAGCACTCACAATGATTTAACGGGGGGGGGGATCCCTACTGTTGGACAAACCCAGTGACCCCTTTCTGTGGGACTTATGTTCTGGCATCTTGTCAAATGACACGTGCAACACAGCTCCTAATTGGTCCCTTGATCCCCAGGACTAGGACTTCATTGAAAATGGTCACAGGATGAGGAAGAGCCACCCATTTGGGGGACTTCAAGGGATGGAGAATAAAAGCCATTGTCTTTTGATTAAATTGATTTGAGACTCTGTCAATACTTTCCCTTGGATTTTCATCAAAAAGGATAGGAGATTTCTCTCTTCTCCCCTAGAGACAAGCATGGCTTGGAGCAGACAGCAAGAGTATGTGCTTTCCTAGCTGATCCAGACACTGGGCTCCACTCCATGGCTGCCTCTTCTGTGTTCTGTGTTCATCCGGAGAGATGGGTTTTTCAACTTTTATGGGTACCTCATGACTTTAAGAGTTCTTGGTTTCCTAAGCTGGCTGCCCATAGAAAGATGCTTTTTTATGACTATACAGCTTTCAAGGGGAAATTACCATTGATAGAATCATCCTGAACCTGAAAGAACTAAAGATTCATATCTATCTGGCAAGAAAATTTGAACTTTGTGCATTGATCAGACAGCTCAGATTTAAGAAGAATGTAAAATTTGTTTTTAACAGCCCCACAGATTTGTCTAGTTACTTTTTCTGAGGATATAAAAAGTGTGAGAGGTTATTGCTTTATATTTTAAATATTTGTCAATATTCATTTATGAGTCTTCTGAATTTCAAGCATTTCTTTTGTGATAGAAGAAATAAATAGCTGTCCAATACCTGATATCTAATTTGTATACAGAGTATCTTTTCTAGAAGACATCCTGTTCATCCTTTTGGAGAAACAATAGACAAGAATCATATCCAATGTTTCTTTTAGAGACTTTTCCCTAGAGTTCTGCTCCAAGGAATGAGCATAATTGGGCAGAAAATGTAAGAGAAGCTTAATCCTTCCTTTGGAGTCAGGCTTCCCCCATCCTTCTGAGGTTAGGGCAGTAGCCCCTTGTGGGAAGTGGCCCCAAGTCATTGGTAACTACCTGAAGTCTTTTCCAGGCCCTTACAGGCACCAAACAGGTGGTAAGCTATGATAACTTCATAGAATACTGCTTATTTGTTGAGTTGTATAATTTTGGTTTTGCCCATAAACATAATCTTCAGGCCCAAAAGTTATAGTAGATTCAGGGGACTGTTAATTTTGGATTTGTCTGAGAATGAATGAATGGCTTGAAATTCTTTGTATAGCAGGCAGAAGGACATTAAAAACAAGGAAACCTTGTGAAGTTTGTGGGAATTCTTCAGTGCAAGTCACTAGGGGAGATACTCAGAAGGGTAATGCTTGAGCTTCCCCTAATCCCCAGAAAACTATCCAAAATTGAAGAGGGGGGCAAATGGGTTAAATGACCCCCAGATGATTTTCTGGGGATGGCAAACATTTAGCAAGAGGAAGAAAGTAACCAAGGTCATCTCTAAAGTTGACCACTTGCACTGTCTCCTTTCTGTGGGATATATGCTATTAACAGAGAAATCCCTGAAGTTGGACATTGGCGTTGACCCACAGTTGTGGGCTATGTGCTCTGGCCCCTTGCTAAAGGACATACAAGACACATCAACTCTCAATTAGTCCCTCACTCCCTTCTAGCCCATCAAATGAGTGACTCTTCCTGACCCTGTAACAACTCATCTTCCCTGAGGTCACGGGGACCAAAAGGCCAATCAGTAGTTGCTGTGTCATGCATGTCCTTTAGCAAGAGGACAGAGCACAAGGCCCACAGAAAGATGTCAATGCTAATAATCCAATTCCAAAGATTCCTCTGTTATAGTAACAAGGCATATCAGGTACAAGACAGCTTTTATTTCACTCAACAGAAAATGTAGAAAATAGATAAAAGTAGTCCATAAACAACCATTTGGTTCCTCCCTTTCTAATGATTCCTGCCTCCCCCTGACACCTCTAGAACCATATGTAGTCC
>NW_027187339.1:6921984-6934684 GCF_028583685.1 Petaurus breviceps papuanus
GTGGGAGACCAAGTACAGATCTTTGCTCCTCTGTGCTGTGGTTCAGTTCCTTGTTTCTCCTCCCGATTTGGGGGTCTATGTGTCAAATACTCTCCTTCTCAGGGGGTTATTTCAGTCCAGGGATTCTCCTTTTCCCTCTAGAAGAGAGATTTTTATCCTGGTCTGTCCACAGACCTCTCAAGGGAGCCTATGGATAGATTTCAGAGGACTCTTGCATTAGTGGGGGGAAGGGAGAAAGCCAATATCTTTATTTTCACTAAACTTTGGTTTCCTTTGTATACCTATGCATTTTATTTCATGCATATAAAAACATTCTGAAAATTCATAGGTTCATAGGTTTCACCAGACTGCCAAAATCATCCTTGACACAAAATGGTTAAAGACTCCCTGTTCTAGAAGTTTGGTTCCTGGAACTTTACATTGTCCAGGAAATCCTGCTTCCTCTAACCAGGAGGCTGGATCTCAAGAACCTTCATCACTTAGCCATATGGTTCCTATCTCCACAACTGTGGGGTTACACCATTGTCTCTCTACAGCTGGGGCCAGGAATTCTCCTCTCAACCATCATGATTGAGAGCACATAGAACTGCATGGAAAATTAGGTGGCTGGTCTAAATGAGCTCTAATTTTCTATATCCTATGATTTATTTCCCCAGTGAATTTGCCTGCATCTTGAGAATAGGGATCAGCTTAAAAGGTATCAGTGTTTCCCACCATGTTAAGGACATGTACTTTCAATGCCATGTTCCAACAGCCTCCACAGTTTGAAGTGAAGAGAAGACTTCTCTACACATACCATAGGAAGTCCAAGAGAGAGCATCAGTTGACTGATGGGAAGAGAGAAGATTCAGAGACTGGAGTCATTACTTTTAAAGTCTACTGAAAGGTCTCTAAGTCCTGGCTTAGTGGCCAATACTCTTTAACATAGAGCCCTGTCATGGAGTAGAGGAAGACCCCATGGGACCCATTTTGATCAAGGGAGCAAATAAGAGCCTTGCTTTATCATCCCAAAACACAAGTCCTTCAGCACTGAGCACATGTCCTGCTAAGTAGCTGGTGTGTATTCTATGGGATGGCTCCTGGAGGATCACCCTGCATGCTCTAATGATTCCAGGGTTGGGGAACCTTCAGCCTCAAGGCCATATATGGCCCTCTAGGTCCTCAAGTGGGGCCCTTTGACTTAATCTGTACTCAATGCCAAAGGCTCCCCACCCCTGCGTTTAATCCAATGTCTTCAACATACAATATTTCCTTATTTTGTTTTTCGTCAATTCATGTAATCATTTAATCAATAATCAACAAATATTTGGGGGAAGAGGGAAACACTGTAATATACAGGTGATATAAAACAAAAAAAATCAATATTTTCTTAAGTCAACAATCATTTTTAGGTACCTACTATGTGCCAAGGTGCTGGATGAAGGAACATCATTAAAGACAAGATATAAGTTTTTTATGCTTCTCTATATTCTTCAAATTTATCATTTCTTATAGCACACTAATATTCTATTACAATCATAACCTTCCTAAATCTCTGAGTTGAATATCCTTAGTTCCTCCTATGATCATTTTCCCAATTCCTCACCACCCTGTTTGCCCTCCTTTGAATATCCTCCATCTTAACAATGTCCCTTTAAAATGTAACCCTCCCCGCCCAAGACTGAAAATGCTATTCCAGATGTGCTCAGAACAGAGCAGAGCACAGTGGGACTTTCAGCTACCTTGTACTGAGTGGCCCTAACCCTGAGAGATGCAAGAGAAGTATCAGAACCTAGTTCTACCCTCAATCAGCTTAATGACTTGTTGCAGAGACCAACTCAAATCAACCCAATTTAATGAACATTTCTCAAACATCCACTATACACAAGACATTGTATAATGCTCCAGTAAGACAAAGAAAGCCAGGAGGACAGACTTCTTTCTGGTCCGTTAGCCTCCTGTCCGGGACTAATGCCCTTATACCTCTAACAGAGAGGTGTTCCATAGAGGGTGGAGGAGAGAGCCAAAAGGCATTAATTAGCACGTGCATGAGCATCTCTGGGGCTTCAGGTCTGGCTGGGGAGGACAGCCTTTATTGTGCTTCCTGGCTCTTTATTACTGGGCAAGTCAAAGGCCTCCTAGAGAACCAAGGCTTAAATCTCCCAAAGTCAGCTCCATTTCAAGGTTCAGCTCCCTGTCTCCCCTTTCCTACTGAGGATCTAAATTTAGTTAAAATGCAGCATTTGGATATCTCTTTGTGCCAATCATGCATATTGCATGCTGTCTGCTCCCGCGGAGCCTCTCTTTGGAAACTTGCCCACCACCCATCTCTGTTCCTTCTCTCACCACTTTCTCCTCTCACCTCTCTCCCCCTTCTCTTCTCTTTCTTCCCTCTCTTCCCTTTTCTCCCCCTTTTCATCCTCCCTCTCCTCCCATCTTCTTTTTCAAGAAGAGTTAGATGCTACAATGGATAGAATGTTGAACCTGGGGTTAGGAAGTTTTTAATTCAAATCCAACCTCAGATGCTTATTAGCTATCTGACTCAGGGCAATTCACTTCATCTCTGCTTGGCTCAGTCTTCTCATCTGTGAAATGGATGAGATAATCTATGCCTGTCATATAGTAGGTGCTACATAAATGCTTATTCTCAGTTCAATTTAATATTTTGTAAGTATCTCCTGTACACAGGGCAGGAAGTTAGTTCCTTCCCCTCTCTCCCATTGTGTTCTTTATGTTTTCCTTTTTCTACTATAATCAGAGATTTCAGCACAGAAAGGACTCCTCCCCTTCCAGATGAGTAATCTCAGGTCCATAATTAGGGAAGCAGCTGACCTGTGGTCACAGAAGCAGAAAGTGACAGAGGCAAGATCTGAACCATGGTCTCTGTCTCTCTCCACTGTACTACACTGCCCATTCCTGTTTCTCTTTTCCCTTTTTCTCCCTTTCCTTCCTCTTTCTTCTCTCTTTCCTCCCTCCCTCCTATTCCTTCTTCTCTCTTTTTCCTTCACTTTGCCTTGTGTCTCTCTCCACTAGTTGATCCTCACAAATTGATTCATTTCTGTGACTCTGAGTGTTCCTAAGGTTCACATATCTGCCCCTTCGAGTGGAGGAATGGTCACAGGCCTAAGAAGTGATGTTATACTCCAGGGATAAACAAATACTGTTGCCTTCACCACCTTCCTGAATTCAATTAGGCATTATTTTTTTTTCTGAATCTCCCCCCTTCTCTTGGCTAGGCACGCCCTCTCTGGCACCCACAGGGATGATGGTTTTGTTTTGATACTGATGAAAAATAGGATACTCATTCTCACTGACCCCGATCATCTTGCCAGGGGTTAAAGGTTCCTTGGGCCAACCAAGCCGGGTAGCAGCCAAAATATAATAAAATATAACATCCCCTGGGAGGATTTTGGAGGCATGTTGATAACAAACATATTAGAAGGAAATCATGTGCTTGCTATGCTTGGGTATAGGTCCTGTTCCAAGAGAAAAGGATTCAAGGCAAAATACATTTGACCTCAGCTTTGAAACTAGAACAAATCATTGTCAAGCTAAGTGCTTTTGAGTCACAGCTGGAAGGACAGATGTATTGGATTAAGAGGTGAGTCCTTACTTATCCTCCAAGAGGATAGCAGTCAGTTAATCAATAATCATTTGTTGATTGCCTACTATATGCCCAGCCCTGTTCCAGGCACCGAGTGGGGATCAAAGAAAAAGAAGACAGCCTCTGCCCTCTGTCTAACAGGGGAAATGAATTATATGCCTGAAAAGATCACCAATAAAGCTAAGCAGCAGAATTGTAACTAGTGCAGTGCCTCTGGGGTTTTGGAGAGGTCTGATAGCATTTGCAATCCTTTGCTAATATAGAAATAACAGTGCTTTGCAGCTAGTCAGCAGGAATAGTTAGTTAGTTAAAACAGGAAAATACCAGATGGCCAGCTAGGGTGATCTCCTGACTTCCACCCTCTCCACAGTAACAATGGTGTCCTGATACGTCCACTTCCCATCCCAATCTGAGGGCACTTTCTCTTTATCCCCTTGACTGTAGGTAGAGTTCCTAGTACTTTCACTGAGGGGAGGAGGAAATCCTAGCTCTTCAAGAGAGTGTAGGATTAAAGACAAATGAAGTGGGTAGGGACAAAATTCTGTAGAGATTAATCAGCCTCCTCAAACTCATAGAAACCTATCCCAGCTGGCTGCATATTGACTTTAAAAACTACAAACTAATGTTATCTCTGTTGCATTGTATTTTTATTTGTTTTGTTAAGCATTTCTCAATTTCATTTTCATCTGGCCCCAGTCACACTGAAGGGTCTCAGGCTTTAGAGTCCACTACAACATCATGAACAGGAAGGAGTATTAAAGGTTTCCCAGGGGAGGGGAGACTTGAGCTGGGTCTTGAAGAATGGTAGGATTTTGATAGGTAGAGAGGAAAGGGGAGGGAACATCAGTAGTAAAGTATGAGTGGCATGTGTACAAAACAGTGAAAAGATTGATTTGACTCTATTAGTGAATTTGTGGAATCTGTGAAAGATCAGGTTGGGGCCATATTGATGAAGGTGAGAAATGCCCAGATAAAGAGATTTGATTTTGGGGCAGCCAGGTAGCACAGCAAGTAAGAGCACCAGCTCCAGTGTCGGGAAACATGTGGATCGAGTCCGGGCTCAGATACTTATTACCCACCCAGAAACACCTGGCCATGTAACCTTGAGCAAGTTACTTAACCCCTATTGCTTTTTTTAAAAAAAAGAGAGATTTGATTTCATTCTGTCAGTAGTTTGGAACCTAGAAAGGAGCAGACATCCAGAGGTCAGGTAGTCACTACCAGAAATGGAGCAAACATCCCACCAATTTCAGCCATTCAGAGTCCTAATTAAGACTAGTGCCTCTCCTATACAGCCTGACAAGAAATTGGTAGGGAATAAATAACCAATTGAGTTCTCAATGGAGATATCGGTCTGCTTATCTGACAATGAATAACCAGGAAGGACCTTCACCTTCTCCCTTCTCGACTCAGGCACAGATGAACCTTCAGAACAGGATTGCATCTCAGGAGTGTCCTCAAGAACACAGCATGTGCTGATCTTGGCCTCGTCAGGTCATCACTGATATCACTGGCATGATTTACAGTTCCCAAAAAAGACATGTGAGTGTTTGACAGACAGTTACTGAAGCAATGGGAGCTGAGAGAGAACCACACCCTACTTTAAGTGTCTGTCAATTCCACCACGACAGATAAGGCACAACCCCATAGGTGAGGGGCAAGGCAAAAACAGCAGCTATAACTACTGTATAATGAATTTTTCATCAACTTATACCTTGTCTCTTCCATAAATAAAGGCCATATAAGAATCAGCGATGGGTGCACCCTGGTGCTGGTTATCTGTTCTGGAAGATTGCTACTCTTTCATCAGATGAGATTAATAACGAATAAAATACTGTTGGCTGTGTGCCATAGATAAAACACTCAAAGGACCATGTGAACCCTCACATATAATGTTGTCACACAACCTTCTATTTTCCTTTGAGTTTCTTTGGCTCTCTTAGAACCCGCCCATTTAGACCTATTTCCAGAGATCTGGCTATAGCTTTGCATATTCCTGGGATACTTAGCATCTCTTGGAAGGGATCTCTCTGTGCCCATTCATGGTCAACAACAATGGCCTAAGGAACCTGGCAAGCTTATCTAAAATGACCAAATTGTGAGATATGGACACCACTGATAATATCTGACTTCAGAGTAGGTGCTATGGGCTCCTATCTAAGATGGTAGCTCTGAAACAACCTTTATCTATAATCGGTATGTGTAATAACCAGAAGGAAAAACTATACAGATCAACTTTCCCTTCTTCATCCATTTTCTCCTTCTCCTCCCCATACTCCTGATAATGAAACTCTCAGTGGTCAGAAGAAAGACTTAAGCTGTTGCATTTGTCTGCCCATAGCTCCGTTCGTTTCTTTTCCCACCAACACCTTTGAATAGATTAATTGATTGAGAGAGGAACAGACTCCAGGCTGGCCCAAGTGTGTCACCCAACAACACAGGAAACAGGAAATGCCCAGATCCCAGAAAACCACAGTTGGTTGCTTAAAGGTGAAATAAATCCAGCAGAAATATGAAGTCTAATTTCTCTAGCCCACAATGTACAGACAGTGATGTTAAGAGAAACATCTGTGTGTTTTTTTTTTCATCTAGTTAAATCAAAAGTACCCTTAGGTCATATTATCAAACTGTCCTTGGAAGAGGTGAGGTGACTCCTTCTTTTGCCCATCTAGGTTGGATCTGTAGTTGACCGAAGAATAAATAAAACCCAAAACTGGAAGAGACCATATAGTTCAAGTCTCTAATTTTATAAATAAGAAAACTGACCCCAGTGAAGTAAAGTGATTTGCCTAAGGTAATACAGAAACAAGGAAATTAGCAACAGAGTCAGGATTTGAACTCAGGCCCTCCAGTTCTGAGCCCAATGCTTATTCTACTACATCATGCTACCTTCCCCAAGAACATGATCTTCCCTACTTTTCCTATTCTGCTACTCATAGGGGCAAAACTCTCAAGTCGGTTTTAAGTTCAACAATCCTTCCTTCCTAGAAACAGTGAAGATGCACAGGTCTGCCATGATGGGACCATAGACAAAGCATCCAGATCTATTCTGCAGTCCAACCTGCTTCCAAATAAAGTTCTTTCTCTCTTTGGCTCTCTAAAGACAATATACACAGAAAGCATCAATTGTATAAAAACTACATCACATATTCTGGCATTGTACCTACAGCAATCATTGAATCATATTCTCCCAGAGATTATAAAGGTAAGTACAATTCTCTTCAAGCCAACAGGAACCAAAGAATCAAGAAATGGTAGAACCAGAAAGACCTTAGTAATCACTATCAGGGGTGGGGAACCTGAGGTCTGGAGGCCACATGTAACCCTCCAGGTCCTCAAGTGTAGCCCTGTGACTAAATCCAAACTTCACAGAACAAATCCCCTTAATAAAGGGATTTGTTCTATAAAACTTGAACTCAGTCAAAAGGCCACACTCAGGGACCTAGAAGGCCACAGGTTCCCCATCCCTGCACTGGTTCAATGCATTCATTTTATAAGAAAACAAACTGAGGTCAAGGGAAGTTGAGTTCAAATCAACACTTATTAAGCACTTGCTGTTTACAGAGCATTGTGCTGTGTGCTAAGGGAAATAAAAGGTATATAGCATGCTACCCCTACCCTTATGCAGTTTACACTCTGGTACTTACTTTTGGTACTTGCCTTTACAGTCTGCTACTTATATCTTGGACTCCAGGATGGAGAAGGTAGGGTACTTGAATGCAGCTGCAAAAAAAGGTGACAAGTACTAATCACAGAATCATAGACTATTAGAGCTAGTAAGGGCCACAGATATCATCTAGTCCTGGGAAAGGAAAATGAGGCTCAGAAGTGAAGTTCCTTGTTCAAGAGCCCACAGAGAAGAATTAGCTGAGAGTCAGAAGGAGAACCCAGTTGTCCTGAGTCTGTGGCCCGGATTGTTTCCACCACCCCACATCGCCTCTCCTATATTTTGTGGTACCTTGGGTGGGAAGTAGGTTGAAGCTTTTCAGATGTTTTAAATTAAACTGAAGGGGTGACCTGATAAGGGGTGCAAAGGGCAAGGATTAACCGAGCAGGATTTTATGAGTCTTAAACCATGTGGGTAGAATCTGTGATAAGACCTAAATGGAACATGGTTGAGGTAAGGTCATTTTTGTCCTATGAATTCTTCTGGGTAGGGTGAGATGAGACTTGTAGCTACTAGACTTACTTAGAATATACTTGTCATCTTCACTTATGTACATGTCAGTTCTTTGGGCTTTTTGTGTGATTTCTGTCCTTATCATTCAGATTTTATGTAGATGCATGGATGCATATGACAGTTACAAAGCACATCAGGAAGATATTCTGGAACTATGAAGAGAATAAAGTTCACATTTTGTGTGCAAGCAGAAGTTGTGTGTATCCAGGGTCAGTTAATGACATCTCCTATTGGTCTGTCCCATGTCATGATATTTAAGGAGTAATGAATCTATTTCAATTAACAGCTCATAATCCTTCATTTCCACTAAATGTCTCAACTAAGCCAGAATAAAATATTTGGCAGGAAAAATATAAAAATAGAACACAAATAACTAAGAAAAAATATCCCATACACACAGAGGAAAATGTTCTCCCACTGATTCCCCACGACCGAAGAGAAAGGTAATGAGTATAGGCTTCACAACTCATACTCCCAGATCTGTATCCCATTTGGAATATCTCTCTATCTCCAAAGTTGCTTCTTTTTGCTTCCATGAAGGGCAACTAATGCCATCCGAAGAGTTGCTACTCTGCTCTATTGCTTGTACAACAAATTTTAATACTAAATGGCTTCCCCACAGAGGAGTATGTACAAGTCATTCATGAAGTACTGGCTTTGAGGAGAAAGTTTCAGAGGCTGGTGTGGTGATTGGTCTCTCCTATTCATTTCCCTCCATCTAGCAGCAAATGCTCTCCAAATGAATGGTTATATGGTAAGGATTAAACCCATGTTGCTGAAATAAAAACAGATTCCAAAGCATAATTTACAACCAAGTGGGTTTTATTGAAGGATATATAAGAACCAGTCACCTAGACCAGACCCTCCATTGTTGCTAGTCAACTTGGTTCTAGAATGATAGAAGGCAGGGTACTTGAATACAACTGCCTCCAGTGCTCCTCCCAAGTCTGTGAAAAATCATTATGTTTTATCAGCTCCCCATATCTGTAGAAGACAGACAGCAGTGAGTGATCCTCAATAACAATGATGGTTACCAGTAGAACATCTTTGGCATTGTGGCTGAGTCATTCTTGAATTAATTAATTAATTGATTGATTGATTGATTAAAAGCATTTGTTAAGTGCTTACTATCTGCCAAGCACAAGCAAGTTTGGGGATAGAAAAACAAATGTAGTCTCTGCCCTAAGAGTTTACATTCTAATAGGAGAAGAGAACACATACAGGGGAGTAGAGACCAGAAAAGGTTTTTGGTTTTTGGTTGGAAAAGTTACAGAAATAGTGAGTGGAGCTCTATGCAAGTAAATTGACACAGTCTTTCTAATAATAATGGCAACATTGATCTAGTTATGATTCTAGAACTGGAAAGCAGTGAGGAGGAAGGTATGGAGAATTAGGTAGATGTAGATGCACCAAGGGTACACACACAGCAGTAAAGCAATGGGTGAGAAGATGGCCATAGAGGTAAGTGAAGCATGTCTGGGTCCCACCTGGAACAGCTCACCAAGTGAGGCTCTCACCAATCAAAACAATCACCCACTACCAATCAGTGGGGGTCCCAAGGTGGGAGTTCCAGAGCTGAAAGGGTTAATACCATTGACTCCTCTGGTCTGTTTTCTAGACAAGAAGAGAGCTGATGTGGTGATGGCCTGGAATTAAAGTTGCATATTAAGTCCTTACCTAAATAAAGACAAAATTCTTCTTCTAATCTAACTTACTAGTAATGCCTCACTTTTTGATATGGCCCTGAAGGTCTGAGAAGCATGGACTGGCCAGGATACAAATGGCTAAATTCATATACAGTCTTTCTAAATCCACGATTGGTCTTTTGAGCATCTTGGCCTTAGAATGCATTCTACACTCTAAGAAGCCTTAAACACAGGTGGCTGTTATCTGGTTGAGGAAAGAATAGGGGAAGATGATTATATTAGATTGTTTCTCATCATTTTACCATGTGAATGCCATACATTCAGGAACCTTGGAAAGTGGCTATTATCACAGTGTGGGCACCCTGCCCAGTACAGATACTAATAATTATCTTGAGGATGACCTTGGAGGAAGCTACCATTATCTGGTTGTGGATTTGTTGCAGAAGTTACAAAGAGAGAGAAAATGGTTGAACTTTTTTAATAGGCCAGCTAAGAGGTTATAAGAGGTTGTGATCTACTTCAAAGAAAACTGTTAATTCTTAACATGCAAGCAGAAACATGTTGCAATACACTATATTTAATACAAAGCTTGCTTCTATTTGGAGGGGAACTTCCCAAAATAGGATCTGCATGGTGGTTTCAGTATATAAGTAATAAATGGTTTCAGTATATAAGTAATAAATGGACACAAATCCTCACAGAGACTTAATCACTTAGCCTTTCTTCCAAAGACAGAAATTCATACACAAATAGTATGTCAAATTGTGTACTTGGTTATATCAGTATGGTAAATTATTGTTTCTCTTCCTCCCCACCCCGCCCCCAAAAGGGCCATTCAGACTAGTGAATTAACCCATAGACTCAGGGTTATTTCTGCTCTTTGGTGACTCAGACCCATACATTCTCAGCAAAATAAAAAACTTCAAATTGAGTTTATCTCTTTATCTGACTCTGTGTCACCCAAAGCAGAAACTTCCTCAGGACCACTTGATATTTGGTTTGGGGTTGAGTGTATTGTTTTTATTCCTGTCATGACCCTGGAAGCTAGCACCAGGACTGCACAAATTAGCCTAAATTTCATCTTTTAGTTTAGTTTTAATAATAGAGGGTCTAGTCTAGGTGACTTATCTTGCATAGCTGCAGCAGCACCCAGATCACTGCACCCCTTATTTAACTTAATTCAATAAACATTTATTAAGCATATATTATCTTTGTGACCTTGATCAAGTCAATGTGCATGGACCTCAGTTTTCTCATCAGTAAAATGGGGAGATTGGATTAGATTAGGTCCCTGCCAGCGTGGATCTTATGTGCAGGCACCGGGGCTACCCAAACACACCGAAACAGGTCCTGCCCTAAAAGCTTACATTCTCCTGTGGGGATACAACAGATAACTACATATAACATTTATACAAAGTAATTTCAAGGCAATTGCAGTAGGGACATGGGGAGGGGGGGACTTCAATACTTTAAAAATCAGTTCCATCAGCTTGTATACTCCTTGTACCAATGCAGATCAGAGCCCCTCTGCACCTTAGGAGAGCATCTCCAGAACTTCCTTCAGACCAAAATATTCATCTCCTAGTAGCCAGTCTCAGGGGGATGATCCTCTCCCAATGCACTCTGGTTATCCAAGGACATATACACTCTCCATGACCACAGGGCATACCACTCGGTACTCACAGGTTTTCTATAGAACTAGCATGGCATATTGGAGAAAGTACTGCCCAATGCCATTTTCTGGACATATAATTGTGTAATCCACAAAGAGCTGAGAGTTGAGAGTACCTTTGTGTTTGCAGCCTTTGGTTTACATTCATAGTCTGTGCATCTGAATGATGGGGGGAGGGAGAGGGGGAGAGGGAGAGAGAGATGAAGAGAGAGAGAGGAAGGGAGAGAAAGAGAGAGAGCTGGGAGGAGGGAAGGAGGAAGGAGGGGAAATGAGAAAGAGTGAGGAAGAGAGAGGAGAAAGAGGGAGGGAGATAGAGGAAAAAGGGGGAGGGGGAGAGAAAGAGAGAGTGAGAGAGCACAAGATAATACACCATCTCCCTCAAACCAAATGGGTACAACATCCAAGTTTTCATGAGTATCGATCAAGCCTTGGAACCAATCATTGGCATTCACTTTGGGTCCTGCTAAATTTAAACATGCAAAGATGATTTTTTTTTAATTTCCATTGGCAATAAGGGAAATGCCATCAGCTTTTAGATGCAGGTGTTCTTGTTTCTCTGGGCTTCATTTGAAGGGAAAAGCTTGTTTGCCTGAAAGGAAAGTGCATACTAAGCAATATCCATTTCTTCCTAAATTGATTTGTTTTATGATGGAAAAACCACCATAAAGGTGGATAAATGTGACCATTCTATTGGAAAAGCACTCTCTGATGTGCGTATCTGATAAAACGCAGGTGCCTTTGCTAAAGACGTTTTAAATGATTATTTATATTTTCTACAAGGCATTTTATTTTGAATGTTTGTCAGTCCTTGACACTAATATTATTTAAACCCAAAAGTTTAATGTGAGACTTCCTTTTAGCAAGATTGTCTCATTTAATAAAATCCACAGTATCTGTTTCCCCCAAGGTAATCACTTTGATGATCACACATTCTCTGTTCTTTTATTTGATCAGGGAATAAACTTATTGCATATCCAAGATTTGCCATTGGGTGGAGGGTTTCCTATTTTTGTTTTGGGGGAGCTCTGGGAGGGTAGGGAGACCCAGATAAATAAACACAAAGCTGACAGGGCAGAGCAACCGGCAGAGACTCTACTTGGCCCTCTACCTCCTTACAAGGAAAGAGGGTCCCCCTCTAGCCTTCCTCAACAAACTAGAATCCTGATAATAATGCAGATTTCCAGGGTTTAAAAAACTCTTCCTTCTCATTAATCCTATGAAGGAGGAAGCTAATATATTAGTATTATTTCTATTTTGTATATGAGGATATTAAGGCATAGGAAGGTTGAGTGATGTAGGATCACACATTTAGAGCTAGAAGGCTCTCTAATCCAATTCACCTTATTTTTCTAGAGAAGGATCTGAAGGCCGGAAGGGGTAAGATCATATGAGTTGGAGCACAATTCAAACTCAGACCTCCTGACTACAAAATTAGTGACTCTTTCTCTTCTGCCATGCTGTTCTTTTGACACCACATTGAACCTCCACCCACAATCCTACCACAAGGTTCTTTTTAGTTAGTGCATCTGAATTTTGTCTAGATAGATAGACAGACAGAAAGATAGATAGATGGATAGATGATAGATAGATAGATAGATAGATAGATAGATAGATAGATA
>NW_027187339.1:6934694-6953526 GCF_028583685.1 Petaurus breviceps papuanus
AGATAGATAGATAGATAGATAGATAGATAGATAGATAGATAGATAGAAAACAGACTGATGAGTAGACAGACAGGTAGGTAGACAAGTAGATAGACAAGCAGATAGACAGAGAGAGAGAGAATTTATTAAATACTTGCTATGTTCCATGAACTGTTTCCATGAACTGTTCTAAACACCAAGGATATAAATACAAACAAAATAAGGCAGTTCCTACCCTAAAAGAGCTTACATTCTAATGGAGGAAAACAACACACAAAGAGGAGATAAGGTGCCAAGGCAAGCAGCCAGGAGGAAAATTCGGGAGATTCAGGTCATGAGTGAAGTTGAACATGGCTACGGTCCCTCCTGAGATAGTAGCATGGGCAGGCAGTCACCCATCAAAAGCCTGAGATTCCTCCAGGGTGGTTGTCAAGAAAGAGAAAGAGGAAGTAGAACTCCAGAGAAGCAATTAAATAACTATTGCATAGTAGAGTCAGAATTCTTGAAGAATGGGAGGCTAAATCTAAGTAGTATTTCATAGGTACAAGTAAGTATAAATTTCTGTAATTCCATTTCTAAAATGAGCCATGTGAGCACAGCAGCACATGAAATAAAGACCTGAGTGTTGGAGTTGGCCATCAACTTCTCCAGAAAACTAGCCTCCCAGGCAGGAAGACCAAATTCATGCTACACCTTGGACATCTTGTATTAGTTAACAGTGTGGTGGAGCCCAGGCTCATGGGAGAGCTCCATGGCCAAGAGATAAAGCTGCCTAATAGTTGGCATGATATGGGCTTGGACAAGAAGTGCCTCAAGTCCTCAAGGACACCTGATAGCTTAAATCCATCCATCCTCTCTCTAAGTCACTTGCTTGGCAGATGTGGGTCCATTCTAAAGACTGATGACTAGTTACCTGAGAAATGGGTTAGATTAGAGGGAAAGAGGAATAAAGGTGATGAACTGCCAACAGTGAGAGGGCAGTAGGACCTTCACATGAACCCCAGGGATGGGCAGGGATTACATGAAGCTAACTTGCCTAAAACCAAGGCAGAGGCCATGTTGTTGAATGTCAATGACGTCCTAATGAGGGGAAGCAGCAATGGAAGCTACATGTCCAGGAGGGATATTTGAGGAGGAATGACATAATGGGGAAAGGAGGCATGGGATGAATCTCCATAAACATAATAGCCCACATACAGATGCCATAGTAGAACTTGAGGGGGGGGGGGAACTCATTTTAAGAAAGGCAACAGACATTTATTAAGTGTCTACTATGCAGGCACCATGCTAAGTGTTTCACAAACATTTAGGAATGAGGAAAGTGAGGTCTGGAGAGATCGAGTGGCTAAGTGTTCTAGAAGACAGAGCACTGGACTAAAAGCCAGAAAGACGAGTTCAAATGCTGTCTGACTCCTATTAGCTGTGTGATCCTGGCCAAAGAGCTGAACCTCTCTCAACCTTACATTCCTGATCTGTGAAATGGGGATAATAATAAAACCCACCATGCAGTGTTTTTATGAGGATAAACTATGGAAAGTTCTTTGCAAACATTTAAGAGCTGCATAAACACTTCTTGTTGTCATTCAGTCATTTCAAACCCCGTTAGAGGTTTTCTTGATAAAGATGCTAGAGTGGTTTGCCATTTCCTTCTCCAGCTCATTTTACATATGAGGAAACTGAGGCAAACAGGGTTAAGATTTGCCCAGGGTCACACAGTAAGTGTCTGAGGCCAAATTTGAACTCAGGAAGATCAGTCTTCCTGACTCCAGCCCAGTACTATCTACTGAACCACATAGCCCTATATACATATGTGTGTGTGTATACACCTTAGCTATCATCATGAAGATCACACAAGCAGTAAGCACTGAAATTGGAATTTAAATCCAGATCCTCTGATTTCACCATTGTGCTTTGAGCCTTAATTTATCCCTCTATAAAACAGGGGTGCTAATACCTAGAGTGAGAAGCAGCATGTTGCCATAGATAGAGAACTGACCTCCAATACTAGAAGATCTGTGTTCAAGTCCCGCTTCTGATACCTCCTGGCTGTGTAACCCCAGATAAGTAACTTAGCCTTAAAAACTAGTCAATTCTCCAACATTGTAAGTTGAACAAAATGCACCAACCTGTATTCATAGAGGTGGTATCTTTACCCAGCAGTACCCTATACCAGAGTTGTCAAACTCATGGCATAACTGGGAAAACTTAAAATGTAATTGACAAATTTAACAATAGCAACAAAACACATATGTGTGTATACAGACACATATATATGTATGTATGTATATATACACATATATGTGTGTACATATATTATAAAGAATTGATAATGTCCATTTGTGGTTTTCTCAGTCAATATGAAGCCCAGAGGGATCCTTTTCTATTTGAGTTTGATACCACTGCTCTAGACCAATGAAATCACAGGTAGAGGCCTAACCACTGTCTTAAAACTTGTAGTACCCACATCACAGGGATTGTCATGAGGCTCAAATCAAATGTTCTATGTAAAACTCTTTGAAAATATTAAGTCATCATATAAAGGCAAGTTACTCTTATCTTCCCCATCATTATTATCCTGTCATGTTTCCTTCCCAATGTTATTACAATGGAGACAGAGCAGGGAGTAACAAAAGTCTAGTGATCAGGTTGAGGGGAGAGAGAGTCCAGATGTGGACCAACAGAGGAAGAAGTGAGTCAGACCACCACATTACGTTCTGGGGCCCAAATCTGAGATGCTCAGACTAGAGCAGAGAATTTCAGCTTATGGAGAACATGAGAGTTGTCACATGAAAGAGTGATTAGAGCTGGGATGTGCGGGACTCCAGAGGGTAGAACGGGGATCAATGGGTACAGGAAAGCAGACCTCAGCTCCACATCACTAAGCTTGCTTTAGCAGAGCCAGTCTAGCACCCTTGGCTCCACCCCAACACTCCCCCAGCTTGCCCTAGAATCCTCAGTCCATGGAGCCTACAAGCCAAGCAGCATGGAACACAATAAGAGCCCCCATTTCTGTAGCCTTTTAAGGTTTACAAAATACTTCACATATACTATTACATTTGATACTCACAGCAGCCCTGTGGGATAAGACTATTATTATCCCCATTTTAAAGATAGGGAAAGCCAGGCCAAAAAAAGATAAAATGACTTACTCAGGGTTAGGTAGCCTGTATGTGTGGGGGTAGGGATTTGAGCTTGGGTCTTTTTGGCTCTGAGGCTGGCTCTCTAGCCACTGAGTGCATGACAGGAAGGAGCAGTTCTTTCAGTGGGCAGAGATGGGGGATTCAAGAGGAAGACTAAGTAGATGGGCCTGGATCACAGCATAGATTCTTCAGATCAAGGATACATTTATTCTTCTCATTAACTCATCTTGGGTTCCTCCTCCATCCTCATTCTCCCTGTTTGATAATTCCTCCATTCTTGATTCCATTAGAAAATGGAATTTCTTAACCGGCACTTGGAGTGTGTTTTTCCTTCTTTTGTTTCCCTGAAGAGGTTGTAATTCCATGTTCCCAATTCATTGCCAGGCCCCAGATTCCTATTTATCTCCCTCTGTTCCAAACTTCATTTGTGCCAACTCTCTGGCAAGGCCCCTCTGAGAGGCTGCCTATGACCCCAGCACAGCCCATCATCTTTGATTTATTTCATCTCTCAGACGCAAACCTTCAGGGACTCAGGGAGAGGGACTGGCCACCCACATGCCGCTCTACAAACAAAGGCTGTGGGTAAGATGCCTTGTAGTCTCTGAGAGCCCCCATTTAAGAAATGCTAATACACTTAAGGAGGGCCACCCCTCAAGTTGTTATGTGTCAGAAACCACTGCAAAGCCAAGTGTGAGTGGCAAGGCTGTGGTACAATGGAAAGGATTAAGGTCTGAGTTCAAACCCCACCTCAGATTCTTGCATTACCTAGATGGCCACAGGGCTCACATTTAAATCTATCAATTTCCTTTTTTTTTTTTTTTTTACAGGGAGAGCTAGTTCCCCTTTTAGAGTGAGTTCTCTGAGACTTTGTGCCAACATCCTGGACTTCAGACTCCTTTCTCTCCCTCATACATAGCCCTGAGATTTGATTACACTCTGACCATGACTTGCTCTGGACTTTCTTGGACCACATTCTCTTTCCTCAGGAGAGTCTTGTCCCTCTGGGTCTAATTACTGGAGAGGAACTGAGTAAGGTGACCCTTGGAGTCAGAAAGCCTTCCATTTATGGTCTGCTTCTGATACACAACTTGAGAGTTTCATACAATGACGAAATTAGAGGACCATCTTCTACTCCATCACTCTTGTGTTTCTGCCGCCTTCCCTCTTTAAGTGTGGGGATTCAACATTACATACCACTCATCCCTTAGTTTTTCACACCTTTTTAATTGGCTAAGAATTTAGTGATCAACTATCAGACAAGTCAGTAATAATTTCTTTCCTCCTTCATATGACCTCCTCTCTTTCTCCAGATAGTACGTTCTTCTCAAACTGTTGTTGCTAAATCTATGCTTTTATCATGTTTTGTAAACTCCTTTTGTGGAGTTCCTTCTAACTAAAACTTAAGAAAATGCTTAGGGGGCACTAAGAAACTAAATGCCTTGCCCAGGGTCAGAACTAGTTTATGGTGTATACACTTTGATCCAACAATAACACTACTACGTCTATATCCCACAGACATCCAAAAAAAAAAAAAAGAGAAAAGGCCCTATTTGTACAAAAATATTTACAGCAGTTCTTTTTGTGGTGGCTAAGAATTGGAAATCAAAGGGATACCCATCAATTGGTTAATGGCTAAACAAAACTGTGGTATATGATCGTGATGAAATGTTATTGTGTGGTAAGAAGTGACAAGTGGGATGATTTCAGAAAAACCTGGAAAGACTTACATGATCTGATGCATAGTGAACAGAACCAGGAGAACGCTGTACACAGTAAAAGCAATATTGTTTGGTGAAGAATTGTGAATGACTTAGCTATTCTCAGCAACATGATGATCCAAGACAATCCCAAAGGAATAATCATGAAGCATAGTATTCACCTCCAGAGAAAGAACTGATATTGATTGAATATAGACTGAAGCATGCTATTTCATTTTTTTCTTTTATTCAAGCTGTCTGGTACAAAATGACTAACATGGAAATGTTTTACATAATTACGCATGTATAACATATTTCTGATTGCTTACCATCTCAGAGGGGAGGGGAGGAAAAGAAGGAGGGATAGAATTTGGTACTCAAAACTTTCATTAAAATGGCTTTTTTTTTAATTGGGGGATGGGGGAGGGAATTAGTTTATGTCCCAGGAATGACTTGTACACAAGTTTTCCTGACTTCAAGACTCTCTCTAGCCAGTTTCAGATACTAGTTAAATACCAAGACGATATTCTCCACTCCAGATAATGTCTGTAGACCTCAAACAAGGTTTTTGATGACCAAGAACACACTTGTCCATTCTCTGTGGGGATGAGCCTATAGGACAAGTCCCCAGAATTGCAGCTTGGTTGGTTCCTAGCTAGGCTGGGAAGGTACCACCCCTAAATTGCCATGTCAAGCTTCTGCTTCTCTCACAAAGGGCCACCACAAGTCAAGGAATAGATTCAGAGTGGGAAGGGACCTTCTAGGTCATCTAACTTAAACCCCTCATCTTAAAGATGAGAAAGCCCAGAGAACTTAAGTCACTTACTCAATGTCATGTGACAGCGAAGCCAGGATTTGTATAGAGATTCCTTCTGAGATTCAAAAAATTTGTTGGATCTCAGACAACAATTGAAAAGACATAATTCTTCTGTAGCAGGTTACCAAAAGGTATAGTCAGTGTAGAAAGGTGAGCATGACCCCCCTCTCCCCATAGTATACTGTGAAATCCATAAAGCTTAGGGCTCACGGGTGTTTGCCAGCTGTGTTCAGCAGTGACATTTGTATGGCTCTGTCTAGATGGATCAGGAAATTTATATGTCCCTAGA
Source organism: Petaurus breviceps papuanus (assembly GCF_028583685.1). Lineage (NCBI taxonomy): Eukaryota > Metazoa > Chordata > Mammalia > Diprotodontia > Petauridae > Petaurus > Petaurus breviceps. Next base: position 6,940,617 of record NW_027187339.1, read on the forward strand.
AACTCAGCTTCTGTCAGGTCAAAGGAGCATTTCTTCAGCTTGGCATAATTTGTACTGCAAGAGATGGGTCAGGACCATCTGGACACGCATGGCATGCTGGACCAGCCTCCAAGAGGAGATCAAGATATCACTGAGATATATCATCACTCACTTTCCAGCAGGTCTCAAAGACATCCTTCTGAAATGGCTGAGATACTGTGGGTGCACTGCATAGCTCAAATGGTATCACATTCTTAAGCCCCATACCAAGTCCAGATTGCAGCCTCCTGCTCATTGCCTTGCTGGACTAGAACCAGATTGTACACACTGCCCCCCACACCCACTATCCATCCCCTAAGAGATCCAGTTTGCTAGAAACCAGGGGTGCCTGGAGCTGATTTAACAGATGAGGCACTGGTGGAAGGAAGTGCTAATCACCCCCAGCAAAGATGCCCTAGCATCACTGCTCAACTCTGGTAACCTTATGTCCTCTTTAACAAAGAAATCCAAGGCCACAAGGAGAGACAGGTGAATTAGGAAACCCTAACCATCTCAGATGAGACTTACTTCCAATTCTGAGATGTAGCACATATGTGTGCACACACACGGGAGCATATGCATGTGTCAATATGTGCTACTGGATATGGAAGAAAAATTCTGTTCTCAACAGTTTGGATACAACCAAGTCTGTAGGAAACAAAGTCAGTAGTTAACCTTTACACATGCTAGTTTAAATGGGAGCTATGCCTTATTATACTCAGTAGTAAGAGTAGGTGGTGAGAACTTCAGGGGGTTTGACATCCTGAGTAGCATTATCTCAAAATTTCTTTAAGATATCCAAAGTGTTTTTATATACATTCCTTTGGTATCTTCATATCAACATTGTGAGGCATGTCTTATTGTATTATTATTATTTTCATTTGACAGATAAGGAAACTGAGGCATATTTAAGGGTACCCCAAATGGTGCTCAGAGATGGGAGCAGACCTAGGTCTTCATGATTCAATATCCAGCTTTCTATCTACTATTCCATTCTGTCCCCAAGGAATGTGCAGAGTTCTTTATACCAACAAAGTGGTTCCATCTGTAATCCGTGACCTGAAAATGAAATGTGGAGAATGAGTAAGGTAGCGTAAGGGATCATTAGTGACTGACACCATTTTTAATCTGAAAATGAGCATCAGACTTCCTTAGGAGGCCACATGAAGGTATGTTGGAGATGAGGGCTACCTTTCTTCTCAATGATTCCCAGAACCCACTGGGTCAATCATAATCTCCCAGTGACCCCTCAAAATCATGTGCAGGTTCTAGGTTTTATGTATTTGTGTTCAGTTCTAGATGACAATCCAAGAATGAAGACTAGCTTGAATAGCTATGAAGTCATCTTTGGCCAAGACCAGAATGTGCATGAACTTCACCAAAGTCTAGCTACAAAAATCACAGAATATTAAAGTTAAGAATAACCTCAGATTATAAGAGAAAGGTCACAGATCTATAGCTGGAAAGGACCTTAGAGGTCATCTAGTCCAATTCCTTCATTTTACAGAGAATACTGAGAACCAGAGAGATTTAAATGATTTGTCCAAGGTCACACAGACAGTATGTAACAAAACTGGAATTTGAACTCAGGACCCTTCACATCAAATTCAATATTCTTTCATCTAGTCTAACTGTTACCTACACAGGAATCTCCTCTATAACATGCCTGACAAATTGTTAGACTCTACTTGAAAATTGCCAGTTCAAGGGAACTCATTACCTTATGAGGAAATCTACCGTTTTATGAACAGCTCTAATTGTTAGAAGTTCTTCCTTACATTGAGCCAAAATCTGCCCCTGTAATTTCTACCCATGATTCCTCTAGTTCCAAACTTATCAAATCTAATCCATCTTTGACATGAAAACCTTTCAGAAGTTTGAAGACAGCAATTATTTTCCCCCTGAGTCTCCTCAGATTAAACAACTTCTAGGTTAAACATCCCCCATTCCTTCAAACAGCATGATTTCCAGTTCTTCCAGTAAGGTTTATCTGAATCCAGACAGATTTAAAGAGTGCTCCATTTACCTAAAAGTACACTTCTGCTTTGATGGAGGTCCATCCCTCCCCCTTCCCATTTCTGTGAGGGAAAGACAAGGCTTGGCCATACCTACCTGTAGAAATTCAAAGTCAGACAAAACAGGGCCCCTTCTACTACAAGAAAGAATGAGCAACAGGCAGCCAAGTCACTAAGTTACTAAACTTCTCACTCAAGGATACTAGTCTGGGAGTTCCACTGGCTCTTAATCTCGAGACATTGATGTATAAGGCTTGATGGATCGTTAGCTTATCCACCCAACATGTGGTCAGTAAAGCCCTCCTAGATGTGGTCTTGCCCAAGTCCTGGGCATTCACTTCCCAAATATATTACAGAGCACAAGACCAAAGATTGACTTTGCTGGGTTTGCCAGATCTGTTAGTTGGCAGCTTCCTGTTGCTAAAAGTCTTCAAAGACACATTGGCATTCTCTGTTGAACTCTAGGCAGGCAGGTGGTACAATGGGAAGAAGGCTAGGGTTGGAGTAAGGAAAATCTGAGTTCAAATATGTCCTCAGACACTTACTAGCTGTGTGTTCCCAGGAAAATCACTTAATCTCTGTCTACTTCAGTTTCCCTATCTATAAAATGGGAATTATAATGGCGCCTAACTTCCAGTTTGTTGTGAGGAACAAAGGAGATAACATAGGCAAAGCACTTTGCACATCTTTAAAGCACCTTCTAAAGGCTAGCCATTCCTGACTTTATCACTTGTGGCCTGCTGACATGTTCCCCTCTTGTAGCACTGAAGCTCTATCCCTCAGAAGTGACTCAGAAGCACAAACTCCTTAGGATGGGCTTGATACCATTGCAAGAAATGGAATGCATCCTGGGAACTCTCCCCACTAGGGTGAAAGGCTGGTATATTTTATGTCATGAGCCTGGTAGTCAATGAACAAGTGTTAAAACTGGCTACTTAAGGCTTAGGCAGGTAAGCACTGGTTTGGGAAAACAAATTGTTATTGGGAAATAAGGATGGAGATGCAAAGCCTCTTCACAAGAGCAGGCAAGCTAAGTAAGGCAGGAAGCTGGGAAGGCATAATCAATTTGAACAAATGGTGCCTTAGATGGAAGATTGGTCAAATGAAAGACTGGGACCAGAAAAGTTATCAGTATCATAGGACAACACCATAAATTTTACAGCTAGAAAGGATCTTAGAAGTGTAAGAGTTAAAATTAAGGTAGACTGAGGCACAAAATTCAGAGTGTGGCCAATTTATTAGTAAAGTACAAATCTGCCAATAAATTGGAACTCAGCTTCCCCAGCAAAGCTAGGACCCCAAATGAGGGGGACAGCTCTGTTTTATAGTTTTGGGGAGTACAGAACAAAGACCAGGTCTCCATAGGCAGGGAATAAGTTATGATTGGTTAAACAGGTTGACATCATGAATGATAAAATCAGTATCATTGGTTATAGCGCTGATGTGTGTGGGACAATATGATTGGTTGGAAATTGGGAATGAGGGGCTAGCCACAACCTCCTCCATCCTTCTTGAGACTAAGAAATGTTCATTGTTTGAGTCTACTTGCAAGGTTAGAGATAGTAAATCAGACTTCTTTGGTTAACATACTAGACATACTTAAAGGATAACTTAGTGGTATAAAGATATTAGACCAGAATCCCTGGTGTCCACCTGCTTTCTTCAAGGGTAACAGATTTCCTTGACACAAGAATGGAACGATGATTGATTTCAAACTGGATTTCTAAACTTAATTCAACAGGTCAGCTGAATTTCTGAACTAAGTTCAGGGACAAAGAATCATGACATAGGCAGTTAAAAGACAAAATCAATTAGTTGCAAATAGGATTGATTTTTTTTAAAAGACAGAGAATCAATTATTATTTTAGAAGTCATCTACAATAATTCTCCCATTTTTCAGATGAGGAAAGTGAGGCCCAGAGAAGTTATGTGAATTGCTCAAGGTTACACAGGTAAGTTAAGTAATAGAATCAGATAGAAGACAGGTGCCGGGCCAACATTATGGGATCACAAGATCATAGATTCATAGCTTGAACAGATGTGTGAGATATTACCTTCACCAGGGGTGGGGAACCTGGGATCTCTAAATCTTCAAGTTCGCCCCTTGACTGAATCCAAACTTCACAGAACAAATCCTTTTATTAAGGCATTGGTTTGTTAATCCCTATATCTTAAAGAAGAAAAAAACCTGAGACCTCCAGATGGGAATGCAATTTACCCAAAGTCACAGAGCCAGACAGTAGCAGAGAACAAGGAGTTCATTGCTAGTACTCCTGATTTTCAGAAAACTAGCCAGAATCTCGCCTAGAAAGTCAAGCCAAGGTTACTTGTCTAGAAGCCTCCAATTTATTGGCTCAAGGATATCTAGGCAGCCCCATCAGGCTGGTTAAGGGTGTGTTTGTGGAAAATTACCATTGGTTGAGCCTTAAAAGAATACCAACTGCCCATGGGAGGAGCAAGGGAAGGGACCTGGCCTGCTAAAATCCTAGCTTTATCAAGAGCTGCATCTTCCTTCTCTGCTATACCCATGGGGAAGGACTTTGTCAAGGCCTGGAAGGGAATGGAATTTTAGACTTGGAAGGGACCTCAAAGGTCATCTAGTCCAACCTGAACGTGAAAAAGAATCCTCATTATAAGCTACCTGGCAGCTGGCCATCTGGACTCTACCTGTGACTGATTTCAGTTAGGGTCAGGGTCTGTATTCGATTATTTGCCCTGGACCCCAACAGTCTGACTGCGTTTAAATTCATGTTGATGACATTTTGTGCTGATGCATTGAAAAAGTCTAAGTCTGACACATGGAGGAAGAAGGTTTGAGGGATAAATTCTGACTTTTGATCAGCACCAAGTTTTTTTGTCCTTGCCTAGTACCATGAATGGAAGCAACACTGCTACACAGCATATGTCTGTGCCATTGGTTTGTGCCATTAATGGAGCCCCAAGCTCCAGGACATGGTCTGGTAGAGGGTTTGGAATAAGCTCAGCAAAAGGCAAAGAGGGCCAATAGGAAAAGAGAAAGGAAATCTGGTGTGTTCATCACTTTCTGGCCATCTCCTTACTATCCACCATGCCTCTGGGACCAGAAGCCATGCCCCAGCAGAGCCAGTGAAGAGAGAAAAATTGAAGAGACATGAGAAAGAGAAGGAGGATAAACAGGAGAGTGAGTCCTAGAGGAGGTGTAAGGGCATGGAGAATGGGTGGCCTCAGGAAAGAGCAAGGATACCTCCTGTTTTGTGATGGGAAGAAATGAAAAGAAAGGGAGGAGGAGGAAGAGGAGGAGGAGGAGGAGGAGGAGGAGGAGGAGGAGGAGGAGAAGGAGAACAGATTTTGAAAAATAGGGAAGGGGGTTGAAAGAGCCCATATGGATGTCCTCAATCTATTCAGTTGAAATAGAAGGCTACAAATGAAGAAGGGGAATGGAAAATGAGAAGAGCAGAAGACAGAAGGAAAGAGTCAAGAAGCAAAGGAAAGGATAGAAAAGGAAAGAGGAGAAGGGGGAGGGGAGAGGAACAGAGAGGAGAGGAAGTTTAAGAATAGTCAAGGTGAGGGATGAAGCAAATTGTAGATAAGGGTAGGGGAGAAGACTTGTAAAGCTATGAGAAGGCCCAGCTGAGGTTAATTAAAATAAATTGGTAGTAGATGAAGTCAGCTCAATTTCTTGATTTTCTCCAGTCCTCCTTAATAGTCCTGGAATGGGAGCAGAGGAATCAGGTGGTGACCCAGGAATGAAACCTCATAGATCAGGGATGGTGGGGAATCAAGAGGGTAAGGTTTTGTAGGATAAGAGTCAGGGTCACAGCTAGATGATAGCAGTGAATAGAGTGCCAGGCCTAAAATCAGGAAAACTCATCTTCCTGGGTTCAAATCCTGCCTCAGACACAGCTAGTAAACTGTGTGACTCTGGGGAAGTCATTTAATCCTGTTTGCCTCAGTTTCCTCATCTGTAAATTGAGCTGGAGAAGGAAATGACAAACTACTCCAGTATCTTTGCCAAGAAAACTCCAAATGGGGTCACAAAGAGTCAGACCTTTCTAAACAACTGAGCAACAAACACAATAAAGTAGCTATTGGAGTTTAAGACTGATAAGCCTCATCTCTTAGAATGAAATGAAAAGCTTTGTCCCTGAGCAAGTTAATTCTAAGCATTAGAGAACGAATTCTATGTGTGGTGGGGAGGGAGGTGCTCTGGGAAAATCATACCAGGGGGGAAGCCAATCAAAAGCCAAAGAAATCCCAGAAAAAAAAAATATCTATTTATTATCTCTATCCCTACCTGGGCCTACACAGGCAAAACTCTAAGAGCACTACTCTTCCTAACAACTCCAAAGACTGGGAGGAAAACCATCTACTTTTTACTCCTTCAATAGAGACTTCTAAAGAGAAGCCTCTGATTCAGAATAACCACCTCCTCTTTTATGAAGGGCCCCAGGACAGCTCCAAAGGCCTGTTTGAGGATGTGGTCAGCAGCTGGCCAGGAGCCAATAACCTTCCAACTTCTGCTGCAGATTCATGAGCACAGTGAAGTCAAGACAGCTGCTTCTCCCTCTTCCCTCCTGCCTCCCTGTGTCCTTCAGAACTATCAGCTTCCTTCAGGAGTTGTTTCTGTCTTCATCCTGCAGGCAGAGGTGATAGGTGGGAGGCTGGTCCCAGGACCATCCTTACCCTAGCCTCAATAAGAGTAGACAGATTCCCAGTTCCATTTCTCAGTCTCCTGTGGACTTTTTGACTATAAACTTCCCCTGTTCCCCTGTGCCCCCAGTACCAAAGAGAAACTAGATGGGGTCCCTTCTGCAGCCCTCTGCAAAGAATGGCCCCCAAATGCCCCTTCGAGGCCCTGAAACCACACTGCCAAGCAAATCCCCAAGAGGCAGCCTCCAATCCTGCCCCCCTGTCTTTTTATTCTCAGTTCCAGAGGTTTTGAAGCCCTCAGAAGACTGTATCTCTACAAAGGGTTGGTTAGTGGGGTTTTTTGGTCTTGTTTTACAGCCTCTCTTTCCAAACCCCCCTTCCCCCGAGTGTGCACTGGGGAAAAAAAAGTTTGTTGTGTTGTGAAATCTTTCCCATTCAGTCGTGTGTGTGTGTGTGTGTGTGTGTGTGTGTGTGTGTGTGTGTGTGTGTGTGTGTGTGTGTGTGTGTGTGTGTGTGCTTCCTGAGGTTGGAGTTGGGCTGGACTTTTTTCTAAAGGAGGAAGCACACTCCCCAGAAAGAAGTCAAAAGCCCTTTTGGTGGCCAATGCCACACCATCCATCCATCAATGGGATAAACTGGAAATGAAGAAATTCCCGACGGTGACTGACTGGAGCCTATTGGAGAACACACTCTCTGTTTGGAGGGGGACAGGGGGATTATTGCATCCTAGATGTTAAAGAAATCTTGGTTTTTATATAGACAATTATTTATTTCTCTCTGAGCTCCTAAACCCAACAGGACATTTGGGATAACAGCAGAAACTGTAGCCCTTGGATTAATACAATTCAACTCAATAGACATGAATTTTACACCTACTGTGTGCTTGAGACAAGTCTAGGAGCCAAGGATACAAAGGCAAATGAAACAATCCTTCCTTTCAGTGGCTACAATGTTCTCTATAGTTGTAAGGAAATACAAAATGTATACAATAAGTATATGTTACAAGTATATATAAGTGTAAGCAAGCTGTGGGTTCAAATTCTACCTTAGACACTCAGTAGCTGTGTGACCGTGGGCCATGCTAGACCTCAGTTTACTCACCTGTAAAATAAGGATAATATTAGCACCTATTTCACAGGCTTGTGAGAATCAAATGAGATAACATATGTAAAGCAAACTTCAAAAATCTATATAAATGTTAGCTATTGTTATTATGTGAATTAATGCAAGGTAAGGAGTGACAGAGATAAGTAAAAATCAAGTAAAACACTCTAGGAAATCTTGGAAAGGGAGAGAAAATGAAGTGGCAGGTGAGGAATCAGGAAAAGTATCACTGATGAGGGAGCAGAGGGGCTAAGACCTGAAGGAAGAGAAAGATCATGAAAGGCAGAGGTGAGGAAGGGGGCGGGGGTAGAGCTTGAGTGAACCAGGGATGGGGAGCCTGAGGTGGCCCTCTAGGGCCTCAAGTGCAGCCCTTTGATTGAAGGGGGAGGTAGGAGGTAGAATCCTGGCTCTGCAGCTTCCTCTCTGTGTGCCCTCGAGCCAGGCCCTGCCTGGACCTCAGTAAAATGAGGGAGTTGGACCTGATGGATCCTATGTGCAGGGCACGCTGCTAGGCACCAAGGACACAGAGACGTACCCAAACAGACCCTGCCTGTTTACCTCATCCTGGAGGGACACAACAGAGAAATACATACAAAATCTATGCAAAGTCATTTGCATAGGGGCAAAAGCAACTTTAATTCTTGAAACGGCATTTTTATCAGTCTGGATGGAATGTTCCTTATGCCTCTGTAGATCATGTACATTTCCATGACTTGCTGGAGCCCAAAATGTTCATGCTCCTGTGGCCAGTCTCAGAAAAATGATCCTCTCCCAACTTGGTCATATGAACTTAGAGGATCCACTTTACTTCTCATGCCTCAGTTGCCCTGTTTTGTAAAATGAAGCTATTATGAAAATACCACATCTGCCTGAAGGCAGGATGCTGAACAAGAGCGTGGAATCATAGATTCTTAGCTTGGAAGGGAACTTAAAGGTCATCTAGTCTGAACCACATCTGAGAAAGACCTGTCTATCCTCTATCATAGCCTTTGACATACTAGATATACTTTCTATAGCATTTGCTCCATGCCAGACTCCTTATATTTTGTTGCTTTTGATGTTCAGTCATTTCAGTCACGTCTGACTCTGTGACCCCATTTTGGGTTCTCTTAGCAAAGATATTGGAGTGCTTTGCCATTTCCTTCTCCAACTCATTTTACAGATGAGGAAACTGAGGCAAACAGGGTCAAGGGACTTGCCCAGGGTCACACAGCTAGTAAATATCTGAGGCTGGATTTGAACTCAAGTATTCCCAACTCCAGGCTGCATATTCTATCCATTGTGCCACCTAGCTCAGGGGATTTGGAATCAGAGGACTTAGGTTCAAATCCCAACTCTGCCATTAGTCACCTGAGTGACATAGCGTGAATTCCTTAACCTCTCTGACATTCAATTTCCTTATCTATGACACTTTGATCTCCCAAGGCAGCCATTTTGGGATAGGTCTAATTGTTAGAAAGATGTTCCTTGCAGGAAAATGTCTTCTTTGTAAGTCAGAACATCTCGGATGAAAGCACACCCAGAGAGAGGGGATACAGGGTGTCCCAAAAATCTTAGTGCCACTTTAAGTTATTGTAGCTTAAATTAAGATTTTTGGAACACTGTGTATTGGACATGTCCTTTATGATGATGACTTGTAATTAATAGCGATGGTATGTAAGTCACCAGTACCACCTTGTCTGTCATTTGGGGGAGAAAGAAATGTTATTTTTAGGTAGATGTTCTTTTTCTGTTATTGCTATTTCTGCCTTTACCTCACCTTCCTTTCCAAATATCTTACTCCTCATCTCCTCAGAGATCCTGATAGTCTGGTTCTCAAATCCCTCTTCCCTTTAGCAGCTACAAGGAGATGACTTTGAATTCCTTTAAAACCGTCTCCACCTCACATTTTTATACCAATATACTCTATACTTTACTTGTCTATGATCTAATGTGATCTATAAGACAATGCAGTGAGGGAAAATGATGACCCAGAGAGGAAAAGACTTGTTTAAAATTACACTGCATGTACTGGCAGGTAAATTGTACAGTAGATAGAGTGCAGGGCCTGGAGTCAGGAATACTTAGGTTCAAATCCGGCCTCAGACACTTACTAGCTATGTGACCCTGGGCAAGTCACTTAACCCTCTTTGCCTCAGTTTCCTCATCTGTTAAATTATCTGGAGAAGGAAATGGCCAACCATTCTAGTATCTTTTCCAGAAACAAAAAGAGGTTTTCATGAAGAATCAGACATGGCTAAAAATAACAACAGGGGCAGGGCCACAACTCTAACCCAGCTTCCTGACTCATCTGCTCCATACTGCCAAGGGTTAGTTCACTGGTGTCTTCACCCAAGCTTTGCAGGCAGAGAGAGGTTCTGGTCCTGGAATCTCACAGCCAGAGAGCTGGTGGATGGCAGCCAGAGTGGGGGAGGGTGGCCAGCAAAGGAGAGGAGGGGGAGAGGATTGAAAGCAGTGACTCACCTGGCTCCCTTCAGGTGACTTCATCAGTGTGGCTTGTCTGCACTTGAAGGGAGAGTCAGGCACCTCTAGGAGCTGTGGTTCTTGGGTCTAATTATTGTTTTCTGCCTTGTTTCCTGTTTGGGGGCTGGCAGGCCTCATCACCACCGGGATTTGCAGATAATAAGCAGTTAGCTCCAGCTTCTCCTTTAGGGAACTGGTTCTTTTCCAGAGGGTGGGGGAAGGGAGTGATGCTAAGCTCTAAGCTCTAGCAATGGTGGGTCTCTGGCCTGCTGGGTGGGCTGCTGTTCTTCTAAGGTTGGAGGGATGGGGAAGAGTCCCAAGAGAAATGAATAGCTGATCAGGGTTCCTGTTTCTAGTGGTCATGATGGATCCAGGATTCATGTTTCAATCTCCCCACACTCCAAGTTATTTTCTCCAGGTTAAACATTTCTTAGTTTTTTTTCACTAGATTTGTCCCTCATTCATAAAATGACAGAATTAGGAGAGACCTTTGAAATCAACTCATAAGACCTGTCCATTTAACAGATGTGAAAACTGATATGGAGAGGGGTAAATTCACTTGCCTAAGGCCACAAAGCTAGTAAGTGACCCAGGCAGAATAAAGACACAATTTTCTTGATTTCCTCATGCAATGATCTTTCTACCATACCACATTGCCTCTAAAAATATTATCCCCATTGCACAGGTAGGGAAGCTGGGGCTTAAAGAGATGGAAATTTCAGCTGTGGTGACTCAAGAAACAGACCTTGAATATAAAACTAGGACTCCAGATGTCAAGTCCACTGTTGTCTCCATGATTCAACACTAATGCTACATTTTCCTTTTCTCCAGTCTATGTGACAAGCTGATATGAGAATCCCTAGTATGGGCCATTGGCCAAAAAGGTAGAGAGCCAAAACAGACAGAAGAAAACACTTAGAATTGGAACTAAAAGACCTGGGATCATAGCCTAGCATTGCCAGTACTAGTTCTGTGTCTGTAAGAGAGTCCCCAGATCTCTCCCTCTCCCTCTCCTTCTCCCACTTCCTGACACCCCCCCTCTCCTTCTCTCCCCCTCTCTCTCAACTTCTTTCATCACCTACAAAATGGAGATAATTCTACCTGCTCAACCTGCCTGGTTAGAGAGCTGGTCTTGGAGGCAGAAAGACCTATACTCAAGGTCTGCCTCAAATGCATAGTAATTGTGCGAGAGTAGTAGACTTTTGAGCTGTCTGACCCAGCTCTCCAGGACTATACACTGCTGAAGAGTTGACCATCTGAATTGGAGGAAGAAATTTCCACACCAAGGGTTCCTCCAAACTGATGAAAAGCATGGGTTTGGACTAAAGTGTGTGTGTGTGTGTGCGTGTGTGTGCCAACTGTGTGGTACCAACTGTGGTATACCAAAGGACTAATGAAGTACTAGAGAAATAACCCCTGTCATCAATAATCCCATGTGACCCTGGGTGAGTCACTTAACCTTAAAGATTCTAAGTTGTAGAAGGTACCCATCAAAAAATTTCCTCTTCTGGGAGGACCCTACAGTTAAATCACAGCTCAAGTCCCTCATCATATCCTCTTTGCCTTACACATAGTCAATGTTTCAGAGATGTTTTTTGAACCATGTTTGTCTTTTTGACCTCTACAGAAGCCCCACCCCCTCCTCCAGTTACAAACCATGTGTCTTAGTCAGCCAGCATTTATTAAGCACTTACTGTGTGCCAAGCACTGTGTTACAAAGAAAGGCAAAAGACAGTCCAGGCTCTCAGGGAGCTCAGTCTAATGAGGAGGATCACATACAAGGGATTATGCACAAATAATATCAATCCATATTTATATCTAATCTATATCTATGTACATACTAATATATATGTGTGGACATTATACAGATAGATAGAGCCATACATACAAATATACGCATGCATCTGCATCTACATATTATATACATGCACATGCATGTACATATACATATGAAAGTCAAGGTCACAGAATATTGCATACCACTTGTCTTGGCATTTAGGACCTTAGTACAAGTTGTAACTCTGCCATCTACTACCTCTGTTGCCTTGGGTGAGCCTTGCTGGGCCTCAGTTTCTTCATTTGTCAAGTGAACTAGGTCTCTCTCTAGTCATCTTCCAGAAAGTTCCTTCTAGCCTTAACCTATGACTCCAAGATCTTAGAGTGCTGTCATTAACTTTCTTTTTTTTTTTTCCAAAGCAATTGGGGTTAAGTAACTTGCTCAAGGTTACACAGCCAGGTGTTTCTGGGTGGGTGCTAAGTGTCTGAGCCCGGAATTCGATCTCCAGGTCATACTGACACTGGAGCCGGTGCTCTTACTCACTGTGCTACCTGTCATTAACTTCCAATGAAACCTTGAGTAAGTTATTCACATACAAGTCCAAGTTTTCTCCTCTGTCGAATAAAGGAGGGGAGGGTGTTTTTTTTTTTTCTAAAGCTCTTTCTAGCTCTGGAACTTAGCTGTTTCTATTAGTAAAAAGAGAAGACTCAACAAGGGAGACGGAGAACTGGCCTCGGGAAATCTGGGACTCAGTGAAATTCACGCGGGGCTATGTGATGATGATGCTGGGCAAGTCACTTAACATCTGGGTGACCCAGGCAATTCTCTAAGACTTTAAATTGTAAAAATTGTAAAAGGGAAGGAAGGAAGGAAGGAAGGAAGGAAGGAAGGAAGGAAGGAAGGA
>NW_027187339.1:6953536-6955247 GCF_028583685.1 Petaurus breviceps papuanus
AGGAAGGAAGGAAGGAAGGAAGGAAGGAAGGAAGGAAGGAAGGAAGGGAGGAAGGGAGGAAGGGAGGAAGGGAGGAAGGGAGGAAGGGAGGGAGGGAGAGAAGAAGCGAGGGAGAAAGAGAGGGAGGGAAAGAGGAAAGAAGGAAGGAAGGGGAGGAAAGAAAGGAAAAAGAAGGCACAGGACAGGACAGGAGAGGAAAGGAAAGACTATCCCTTACCATACACATCAGCCAACAAGTATTTATGAGGTGCCTACTATGTTCCAGCTTACATCCTATAGAGGGAAACGACTACCGTGTTTCCCCGATAATAAGACCTATCCCAAAAATAAGCCCTCCCCTTACTGTGTAAGATTCCTCTAAAATAAGCCCTCCCCCGAAAATAAGCCCTATTGAGATTGCTACTGTAGTGAAGGTGATCCCCTGCGCTACACGCTACATTACGGTACCCTCTGTATGCACCGTCCCCCCCCCCCCGGTGAAACGCACACCGCGCTCCGAGCTGCATCCAATCAGAGCTGCAGCAGTGAGCGCGTCATCCCGTTCTTTATTGAATTCATTAGTGAATAAAGGTACATTTTTTTGTTCACATTTACCTGTTTATTAAAATTGCTGTCAATGTTCATTAAAATAAGCCCTCCCCTGAAAATAAGCCCTCTGGTGTTTTTCTGTCCAAAAAAAAAATAATAAGACAATGTCTTATTATCGGGGAAACACGGTATATATACAGAGAGAGAGAGTTTTTCAGACACATAGACATGGCCAATGTAAAGGTACAGAGATCAGAGGTAGAGCGAAAAGGCCAGTTGGACTAGACTGAAAAATGTGTGAAGGGGAATAATGTATAATAAGGCTAGCAAAATGGGTGGAAGGTTCCAAATGTCAATACTGAAGACAGCTAAAGTGGCACCATAGTGCACAAAATACTGGGTCTGGAGTCAGGAAGGCCTGAGTTCTAATTCAGCCTTAGACTCTTACCAACTGGGTGAACCTGGACAAGTCACTTAACTCTGTTTGTCTCAGTTTCCTCAATTATAAAATGGGGATCATAACAGCACCTATCTCCTACAGTTCTTGTAAGGATCAAATATTTGTAACCACAGAGCTTGGCACACAGTGGAAGTTTAATTTTAAAAACTATTTTTAAAGTTTGTATTTAATCAGAGAGGTAATAAGTGGCTACTGGAGTTTATTGAGTCTCAGAACATAATGGTTAGATTTGTGCCTTAGGAATATCTCATTAGCACTTGTGGGGCACATATCCTCTGGCTCTTTACCCACACATCTCCCACCTAAACACTATCTCCCCTTGAGACATTTCATACTATGGCTGGGAAGCCCCAAGTGGTGTAAACTCATCTCATGGAAAGCATTTTCCTTAGCAAAGTTAAGAAAATGCCAGAGACTAGAATAGTCAAGATTCAGGAGGAGCCCTAGAGGCCATTTGCCATCCTTAGAGAGGCCCAGCTCCCAAGGAGAAAGAGATGGATGGCTCATATCTGCATATGAATAGGATTTGTCCAAAAGCAAAGAAAAGCAGCCAGGCTGATTTGCTTCCTCCAGAAAATCCCTCTCTCCGTCCTTCCCATAGTAAATGAAACAGAGGGTGAATATTTCAAAAGCAGCCTTTTTTTGGAAGCAATCCAACAAGAGCCTCCCCCCTGAGACACACACACACACACACACACACACACACACACACACACACACACA
>NW_027187339.1:6955257-6961882 GCF_028583685.1 Petaurus breviceps papuanus
ACACACACACACACACACACACACACACACACACACACACACACACAAGGCAGAGTGGGCCATGGTCCCCAGACCCCAACAAGGGAAGGGTTCAGGGGATAAGGTACGCCTTTAATCTCAGGAGAGAATCAGAGAGCAGGCATATGCCTGTAAATACATAAGGATGCCAAAATACATATTGTGCATATGAAACTGTGTATGTGACTGTATACATGTGGTCTCAGTGTATCAAGACTCGACATGTGTATGTTAATGCATGTTGTGTGACTGTGGGTATGAAGCCCTGTGTCTGTCTGTTCTGACTGTATACATGAGATTCCCAAGATTTTGTGTGAGAGATTAAGTATGACTAGTGGAGCCATTGTACAGGGTGTCCCTAAAGTCTGGACACATAGGAAATCTCCATTTCAACAACATTTTATTTAATTAGCATAAATTTTAGCCATGACAATTTCATATGGAATAAAAGTTTTCATTAGCTATTGGGGACTATTTTCCACATTAATGAGATTAATTTAATTTAATTAGTGAGATTTCCTATGTGTCTCCTATGTCTTCCTATGAAATCTCATTTATGCTAATTAAATAAAATGTTGAAATTTCATTTCTTGAAAATATGCATAGTTAATGAGATTTCCTATGTGTCCAGACTTTAGGGACATGCTGTGTATGTTGTCTGTGTGGTCTGACCATGCATGTGAAACTCTGTGCTTATGCCTTGTGATTTTGTTCATGAGATTTTGTATGTGTGTGCTTGGCTAGACATGTGTGTGTACATGTGTAAGTGTATTGTCTGCATGTGAGATTGTATGTTGTCTGGCTAGATCCGTGTGTGTGTCTAAGTGGAGTGTCTGCTTGTGATACTGTGTTTTTGTGCTGTCATGGTTAAGCATATGTGTTGTTTTGCATCATCTACATGTGAGATTGTGTCTATGTGGTCTGAATACATGTGAAACTTGGGGGGGCAATATACTTCTATGAAACATGCATGACCATCCATGAGACCAAAGTGTGCATTGACCTGTACAAAAGACTGCAAGTGTGTATACATCATATGTGAGTCCATAGATTTGGCTTTGTGGGATAACATCAGTTAAGCTCTGTGTATACCTGCATGTGAATACCCATGTATATGTGAGTCTCCGAGCATGCTGAGAAGGGAAGACCAGAGTGGGGACCTGACTATGCTCATTCTCTTCCATGGCCCATGCTCTGCACCCTTGGCAGCCCCTGGGGTTCTCCCCTCCCAGGGGTCCCTAGGCATCCATACCTTTTCTCCCAGATACTTCAAAGTCCCTCCCTGAGACCCCTGAGCTTTAAAAGAGACTCCTGTGGCCGGAACTTCGGGACCCTTGGGGCCAGCTCAGGGTTTAATGATTACAGCAGGAAGCCGGATAGAGGCACCTGCTACAGATTCCCATGACCTTTCCCATCATGGTTCAACCATTTCAGGTACTCCCACCCCTTCTCTTCCCTGGCCTTTCCACCCTTCTGGAGCCAAGGACAGTTAATGGAGCCCTTAAAAGAAATGGGTTCTTTCCACACAGGCTCATTTGGCATATTAATTAATAGTGCTGAGAATAGTGCTATTCGGAGTTCCCTCTAAACTTTCACCCCCTCCCCTCTTCAAGCTTCAGTGGGATGTTCCCTTGCAAGGTATCTTATGGTCCCAGGTAGGACTCCAGTCTCACCACCTCCTGTGCGGATGGCTAAATCCAATTCAGAAGGGCACTCTGCCACACCCTCCCCTGGTCTCTCTTGCCAGTCCAAATCCTACCCAGTGTTCCAGACCCAGCTCAAGACCCATCTTCTCTATGAAACTTTCCCTGACCTCATCCAAGAAGTTTTCAGTGACCCCCCTCTCAATCTAAACTGACTACATCATCTCCCTCAAAAACCGTCAAGGGCTCCCTTTTCCTCCTCAGCCTGGCATTGAAGACCCTGTGAAGTGTAGCTCCAAATCACCTTTTCTGCCATATTTTCCACCTCTATGTACTACTAGGCATTCTCCTCTCTTGCTCTTTCTTCAAGGCTCAGCTCAGAGGCCACCACCTACATGAAGCTTCCCTGATTCCCCAGCTAACAGGGCTCATTTGTTCTTAGAAAGCTTGATGTTAACCTGTCCTGGCTCCCATCATTCCTTCCTAGGAATTTCACTATTCATTTCATGTGTATTCATCAGAACTCAAATTGCATTCTCCTAGTTAGAATGTAAGCTCCTTGAAGGCAGGAACCACATCCCATTCTACCTTTGTATCCCAGGGCCTTGAACATAATGGAATTGCTGGAAGAACTCTAAGGCCATTCAGGGGACCCTCACCAGCTGGTGCTTCAATGGCAGACAGTATGTGAGTTTCTTGTTGTCTCATAGGCATTCCTTGACTAGAAAACAGCTTCTAGCTGAAAAGGGGATATGGAAACCATTTAGTACAACCTCTTCACTTGTGGCCTAGGGATGCTGAGGGCCTTGTCCAAGTCACAGAGTGAGTGGTCCATGTCTTCCAGCTCCCAGGCCAATGTTCATCCCCAATATATTCTGACCTCTTTGAGGGCAGGGGCCATGAATTATAACTGAACTTCTCTTCTCTGAATACCTGTTACCGGTATTGTCTATACCACTCACAGAGTGGGACTGACCCTCATTCTCTTCCAAGGCCCGTGCTCTGTACCCTTGGCAGCCCTTGGAGAGACCTTGATACACATTTCTTCAACAAGTCAAGGCAACAGGGGATTAAGTGCTTACTATGTGTTAGGTAGCTCCACAGTGTGCAGAGCACCAAGCCACAAGTCAGGAAGACTCATCTTCCTGAGTTCGAATCTAGCCTCAGACACTTACTAGCTGTGTGACCCTGGGCAAGTCACTTAACCTTGTTTGCCTCAGTTTCCTCATCTGTAAAATGAGCTGGAGAAGGAACTTGCAAGCCATTCCAGTATCTCTGCCAAGAAAATCCCAAACAGGGTCATGAAGAGTCAGACATGACTGTAGAAAAACAAAAATATGACAGGGACTGTGCTAAATGCTAAGGACACAAAGAAAGGCCAAAACATCCTCATCCTCAAGGAGTTTCCATTCTAATGGGGGAGACAACATGCAAACGATTATGCCCTTGTTTCCAGGTAGCTCAGGGTCCACTTGAGAAGGCTTATTAGGTATCCCCTCACCCCCCAGTGCCTAGCACAGTGCATAACAGACCTTCAATACTTACATAACTAATCAGTTGATGCTGTCCATCCATCTGTACACAATTTGGCCCAAACCTGAGTAAATGCCCCAAGACCAATCCCAACATATGCCTCAAAAAAAGGCAGACATTCTTTCTCCCCAGTGACACAACTTTCTGCTCCTACACTATGTATCCAGAGCTCCTGAAGGACATGAACTGTTTTTCTTTCTTTCTTTTTTCTTTTTTTTTTTATGGCTAGCTTCCTGCACCCTGGACAAGAGAGATGGATTTGGAATTAGACGATCTGGGTGTGAATCCTGGCTTGGCCACTCACATTGGGTAAGGTATCTAATCTCACTAGGCCTCCTTTTCTTTCTCTATAAAACAAGAAGGGAAGGGAGACTGACCTAGACTGACCTCTAAACTCTCATTTCTAAAACTATGATCCTGTGACCCCAGAGCCTAGGTCAGTGTGGGGTCTTAATAAATACTTCCTGGATTTGGATTGAATTGAACTGACTTCCCCACCTCCATCTGAAGAACCAAACCAGAAAAAATATATATATATCTATTTTTTTAAATGACCCACTCTTCCTATTAGAAAACAGTGGAAAGAATCATTAGATAATCTTGGATAAACACCCTTTCCTTGAGCTCTTTCCAATAAGATGAAGGCTCCCCATTGCCCTAGGATGATTTCCAGGTCAGCTAGCCGAAAGTAGGGGAGATTTATCCAATGACCCCATGCAGAGCACAGAAAGACTGTTAGTCCATGAGACTGGCCCACTGTCCCACGTATGCCCTGAAGACAACACCAGTATTTTAAAGGAAGAAGGGATAGGAGAGGAGAAAAGAAGATAGAGAGGGGGAAGAGAAGAGAGGCAGTCACAAAATGAAGGAACTGAAGTTTTAAATTAAGGTGGAAAATCAAAGATAGGCCCAAGAAGAGGGACAATATGCTCAGGACTGGGGGAGATAGGGGCTTTTTTCCCTCTCACCTGGTGTGTTGGAGGGAAGAAAGGAGACAAAGGCAGACAGCGGAAGAGGGGAAGGGAATGTTAGGTAGTAAATGTGATTAGATGAGGTAAACAGTGTCAGGCCAGCTCACACACTGCCCTTCAGCAGGCAATTAGTTTGCTAACAGCTTCTCTACGCAGGACGTCTGGGCTCTGGCTCCTAGCCACGCCACTCAGATACAGTAAATCAACTTTACATTTTGCCATCATGGCAGACAGTATCTGGGGGCCCAAGAAGCTGAGACAAATGGAGAAATGAAAAGAGAAGAGCGGCACAATGAAGTGAGAGATGATGGAAAGAAACACAGTGGAAGAAGGAGAAGGAGGAGGAGGAGAAGGAAGAAAAAGAGAAGGAGGAGGAAAAGGAAAAGGAGAAGGAAGAGGAGGTAAAGGAGGAGTGGAGGAGGAGAAGGATGAGGAGAAGAAGAGTTGGTGACTAGACTCATAGAGAAATAGATTAATATGCCCTTTCCAATGGCATCAGGGGCATTGCTTTGATCATAGCTCCAAGGCAATAATAATCTGACTTTTCAAACCTCCCACAAATGGAAACAAAGGCTGATGTTGACTTAGAGCCCAAGGAAGAAAAACCCCACAAGTATTCCAGATTTTTAACAGGTGAAGAATGCCCATATATGAACATGGGTTTAGAAATAGCCACAAAGTGCCTTTGTCAAATCTTTGAACTATGACCCTCCCCACCCCAACCTCCTTCATCCAAAGAACCCCAAATTTCACTTCCACCGAGCAGGTACCTCTTTGCAAAGACATGAGCTGTGCTCCTCTGGGGCATTTCAGCTCCTCTGACTTCTCATCTGGAAATACTCTTTAAGGTCAGGTATATAAGGTATATACTCATGAGGTTGTTTTTGAATTGGATTACAATTCTGAAAATACAAGATAAGAGCCAGCCAATCCTATTCAATTTGATTTAATTCCATTGCATTCATTAGCATATATTAAAGTATTATGTTATGAGTAAAATGATGAAGAATAGTCCCTGTCCTCAAGGAGCCTATGATTTAATGGTGGGGTAGAGGGAAAGAGGTGGCACTGTCACAATACAAGGAAGAATGGTGTGGGGGTATCTTTAGTCCCAGCCAGTCCACTGATACCTTGATTCTGCTGGTCTGCATCTATTGATCCATTGAAGTGGAGAGGATGATAGACTCTTCTTATGATCATAAATTTAGATCTGGAAAGGACCTTGCAGGTCATGGAGCCCAACCTCCTCATTGAATATTGAGGAACTGGGTCACATGGCTAGGAAATACTGAGGCACGATTTGAATTTAGGTCTTCCTGACCCCAAGTCCAGCACTACACCCACTGTACCATTACCATACAGCCATTCTTCATGAAACCCAGCACCAGGGACAGTGTCACAAGAACAAAGGAAAGATCCAGACAAATTCTAAAGAAAATTTTAGGGAAGAGATTTCTGTTTAGTTGGGTAGGTCAGGAAAGGTTTCACGGAGGAGATGAGTCCTCAGCTGAGCTTAGATGAAAGAGAAGATTTCAAAAAAGGAAGACTGGGAAGGAATGCATTTCAGTCAATAAGCATTTATTAAAGACCTACTATGTTTTGGGCATTGTGCTAAGTTCTGGAGAAACAAAAAAGAGGCCTGCATCTGGGTGGTGGCAGTGACAGGGTATAGAAAGGGTAGGGGGAATATGAGAGATGTCAACCAAGAGGACCTGGCCGCAGATTGGTTATGGTGGGGTTGGAGGTGTAGAAAGAGTGAGGTGTAGAGAAGGACACCTCCAAAGTGAGCCTAGGCACCCAGGAAGATGGCGGTACCAGCAATAGAGTACTTATCAAAAGCTATAGAGAGGTCAAGAAGGATGAGAACTGAGAAATGGCCATTGGATGTGACAATTTAAGAGAGGAAGGGAAAGTGAGAGAATGAAAGATGACATCAATACTTAGTCATCCAGTTGGGCTGAAAAGTATCACACATAATGTCAAACGCAGCTAGAAAGAAAGGGTGGAAGAAGATTGTGAAGGGCCCTGAATGCGGGGCTAAGGACTTTTTGTATTTTGTCCTAGAGGCAACAGAGAACCACTGAATGCTGTTTTGAGCAGAGGAGTTAACAGGAAGTTTCCTGAGACTTGTAGAGGTTAAGGGACTTGCTGGGGAACATACAGTTAGTATCAGAGATAGAGATTTGAACCCAGGTTTTCCTGACTCCAAATCCAGCCTTTTTCCAAGCAGGCAGTTGGTGGCCAGTGAATACCTATTGTTTTGATTTGATTCATTGTGATAAATAGAAGGGGAGAAAAAGAGATTTCCATGTTAGAAGTTGGAGATGATCTATTACAAATCCCTCTTTTTACAGATAAGGAAACTGAGACCTAGTGAGATGCAATAGTCAGACTATTTATAAAGAAGTAACACCACACACACACACACACACACACACACACACACACACACACACACAC
>NW_027187339.1:6961892-6985628 GCF_028583685.1 Petaurus breviceps papuanus
ACACACACACACACACACACACACACACACACACACACACACACACATACCCTACCTCCCACCCTGGCAGGAATGATTTCAGCCCTTGGCAGTTAAAATCTATAGAAGAAAAACTACCTAGCAGCTACATGTCAAAGTGAATAGTCTGCTTCCTAGACCTGAAGCTAGAAGACCTGCATTCAAATCCTGCCTTAGACACCTATAAGCTGTATGACCCTGGGCAAGTCATTTCTATGAGGACTAAATGAGATAATACAGGTAAAGAGCTTTACACATCTGAAAGTGCTATATAAATGCTAGCTTTATTATTGTTACTATTACAGTTATTATTACCATGTGAGATGTTCTGTGTTTCTCTCTAACATATCCTTATATCCCCAAACAGATGGTTTAAACTAAGTTTGGGATCCTGCAACAAAATTCAAGGCATAAGAAATCGGGCCTTAACAGCTTTAATGAAGGCCAGATACTTAGAAACAACAAACAATTAGCTTTGACAATAGAAGTGTAAGTAGGCCTTTCATTCGTGAATTTGCTAATTACTTTTCTGGGTTAGAGACATCAACCAGTCTTTTGGATGGCTTGTGCTTCTAGAGGAGGAAAGGAGGGTATTTTAAACACAGCTTATCTCTCTTTCCTCCACCAGAATTCACTAGGAACTCCCTGCTTTCTTGATCCTTCACTATTCAAAGGAAACCAACCTGTCCAGAGAGAAGATTCTAGATTTGAAATCAGAGGAGCTGGTTTAAAATCTCACTTCTCCTTCACACTACCTGTTTGACCTCAGTCACTTAATCTCTAGAGAGAGAGTTTCCAACTTCCTATGTTGTCTTGGGCTAGAAGAACGTCTCACTCTGACCTTTTTGGTCTTTAAGGCCTTTAAGGCCTCAGTTTCTTCATCTGAAAAATGGAAAGAATTGAGGTAGGCAATACCTAAGCTTCCTTCCTACAGTAAATGTCTAATAAGAAAGGCAGAATTGCATTGTGAATAGAGTAATAGGCTTGGAGTCAGAAAGACCTCAATTTAAATTCTTTCAGACATTTTTAAGTTGTGTGATCTCAGATATGTTATTAAACCTTTCTGAGACTCAGCTTTCTCATCTGTTTGATGGGGAGAAAAGCAGAACCTACTCAGAAGTTTGGGGCCCAAGTGAGATAATATAAGCAAAGTACTTTGCAAACCTTAAAGTTCTACATGTCATTGTCATCATCAATATTATATGAAACTAATGTTATTCCAGGTCCAAATTCATTTCCCTGTGCAAGTATTTTCTCTTTCTCTTTCTCTAATATATTTCTTAGAGGTTTAACCATTCAAATCCATTTCTCCAATACAGGTCAATGCCCAAAAGACTCTATTGGACTAAGAGACTATCCAAGTTCATATTCTATTGATGAGCTTAAAAAAAATAAAGATTTTTTTATTATATTTCTTGCATTTTTAACTAATGTATCTAGAATAATTCATATACTTATGCCATAACCCTTTAATGAGATTATGACCCCTAAAGATCAGGGATTATGCCTTCTCTATCTTCTGTCAACCTCCCCTCCTTCTAGTACCTGGCACAAGGATTTTCCCATGAATGGGCAGATGTCAACATTTCTATAACCAGGGAATTGGCTACAGCTTTATAAAGTTAACTAACAAATGGGAGGTGTAAAAGCCAAGATGGTGGAGTAGAGAGGTACTCAGCTGAGGTCTCCCAACATTCCCCTCCAAATAACTTTAAAAGAATGCCTTGGGGCAGCTGGGTGATGTAGTGAATAGAGCACTGGCCCTGGAGTCAGGAGTTCAAAATTGACCTCAGACACTTTATACATAATAAGCTGTGTAACCTTGGGCAGGTCACTTAATCCCAATTGTCCTGCCTTCCCTCCTCCAAAAAAAATTTTTTTTAAATAAAAGAATGCCTCAAATTGAATTCTGGAGTGGTCGAGTCAACAAAAGGTCAGAGTGAGACATTTTTCTAGCCCAAGACAACATAAGAAGTTGGAAAGAGAGATCTATGTTATGAGGGAAGAGGCTGACCCAGAGCCCATGTGGATAGAACACCAGAGGTGGGAGCAAGTAGTGCTGACAGAAGCAGCAGCAACTTCAGGAGCTCTCAAGCCAGAGACAGCCAGGGCACATGGTAACTGGTCAGAAAGAGACTACAGGGTACCCCTTTTGCTAGCACTGAATGCAGAACCGCACACTGTTTGCCAACTCTATTGCCTATACCCATTTCTGAGTCATAGTGAAAGGGCAGCAAGGAGAAATTTCAGTCAAGAGGAAACGAGAACCCTGAGAAGCAGCATCACTTCTGGCCCTAAGGTATCAGGGACACTGAGAGGCAGTATCACTTCCTATCCCAAGGGAACAGGAGTCCCGAGGAGCAGTATTGATAACAATCCCAAGGGATGAGGGGTTTTTGCTAGGTAAGGAGCAGACTCCAAACCAAGAAAAGAATAACCACACCTCTTCCCAGATCATATCACCTTGGAAGCACTGAAAACAACACTGCAAAAAAGTCATAAACTTAAGAAAGACCCTCCTCCCCACATATACACATCACCGGCAATAGAACCCAACATTAATATAAGTTCCAAATCAAGGAATAGGGTGGAGAAATGAGCAGACAACAAAAAAAGAGAACCTTACCATAAAAATTATTATGGTTAAAGGGAAGATCAAGACACAGACTCAGAAGAAGACAATGAAGTCAAAGCAGTTACAAGCTTCAAAGAAAAATGTTAATTGGACACAAACCCAAAAAGAATTCCTGAAGGAGCTTAAAAAATTTATTTTCAAAATCAAATAAGAATGGTAGAGGGAAAAATAGATAAAGAAATTAAGCAAAGGAAAATAATGAAAAGACAATTAACAGCTTGTTAAGAGGCACAAAAAATATTGAAGAAAATAACACCTTAAGAAATAATATTGGCCAACTGGAAAAAGAGGTACAAAAATTTGCTGATCAAAAGAACTCCTGGGGTGGAGTCAAGATGGTGGAGTAGAAACAGGACTTCCTCAGGGCTCTGACTCCCACCTCCTCCAATTCATGTAAAAGGTGACTCTGAAGAAACTTTGGAGCTACAGAACCCACAAAATGACACAGAAAAGCTAGCCTCCTGCTGAGGACAGCCTGGCAGGCCAGAAGGAAGCAGCCAGCACAGCACTCTGGGAGCCAACCCCAGCCCCACTCAAGCCAGAGTGTTAGCCTCAGTGTGGGCCTGACCAGCTGGCAGCTGGAGGGACTTCAGATCACCAGCAGCTGTGGTGGTTTCAAGAATTATCAGCCCATAGATGCTAAGGACAAAGTGAGAGGTCCGTGCAGTGTGGACTTTGGGATCCAGTACTTTGAGAATGTGGTCGGCCTTTGCCCCTGGTTGAGGAGCAACTGAGGCTCAGCGGCTATGAAGCTGCAGCCATGTGGCAGCTCCAGCTCCTGGCCTGCAGATTGTAGGGGGAACAAGTGACCAGTCTGAGGGGTAAGAGCTCTTGCTTTAACCTGCTTGGATCTGGATCTAAGGTGGGGGTCCTGGTGTGTGTGACCAGCTTGCCAGAGCATGTGGGGGTTTCAGAGAGGGCACCTAACTAATACCTTTGGCAGCTGAGAAAACCCCAGTGTTTGGGACAGAAGCTCCCCTGTCTGGTGGCAGAGTCCTACTGTGGCAAAAAGCCCAGGAGTCAAGTGACTGAGGGGCAACATGACCAGGCAAAGGAAACAAAGCAGACAGAATATTCCAACATTAGACTCCTATTTTGGGGACAAATAGGAGCAAAGCATGGAACAGGAGGAAGACAGTGAAGTCAGAACTCCTGCACCAAAAGCTTCCAAGAAAAATATGAGCTAGTTACAGGCCAAAGAGGAGCTTAAAAAGGATTTTGAAAACAAAATAAGAGAAGTAAAGGAAAAATTGGGAAGAGAAATAAGAACAATGCAAGAAAATTATGAAATGAGAGTCAACAACCTAATTAAAGAAAATAACACCTTAAAAAATAGACTAACTCAAATGGCGAAAGAGGCTCAAAAAGGCAATGAAGAGAAGAATGCCTTAAAAAGCCGAATTTGCCAGATGGAAAAAGAATCTCAAAAGGTCACTGAAGAGAATCATTCCTTCAAAATTAGATTGGAGCAAATGGAAGCTAGTGACTTTATGAGAAATCAAGATACTGGTTAAACAGATCCAAACAAATGAAAGAATAGAAGACAATGTGAAATATCTCATGGGAAAAACCACTGACCTGGAAAAATAGATCCAGGAGAGATAATTGGACTACCTGAAAGCCATGATCAAAAAAGAACCTAGAAATCATCCTTCAAGAAATTCTCAAGGAAAATTGCCCTGATGTTTTAGAACCAGAGGGCAAAATAGAGGTTGAAAGGATCCACAAATCACCTCATAAAAAAGATCCCAAAAAGAAAACCCCTAGGAATATTATAGTCAGGTTCCAGAATTCCCAGATCAAAGAGAAAATATTGCAAGCAGCCAGGAAGAAACAATTTGAATATTGTGGAAACACAATCAGGATAACACAGGATCTGGCAGCTTCCACATTAAGGGATCAAAGGGCTTGGAATATGATATTCCACAGGTCAAAGGAGCTGGGATTAAAACCAAGAATCACCTACCCAGCAAAACTGAGTATCATGTTTCAGGGGAAAATATGGTCATTCAGTGGAATAGAGGACTTTCAAACATTCTTGATGAATAAAACAGAGTTGAATAGAAAATTTGACATCCAGATACAAGAAGCAAGAGGAGCATGAGAAGGTAAACAGGGAAAAGAAATCATAAGGAACTTATCAAAGTTGAACTATTTATATCCCTACAAGGAAAAACAATAATTGTAACTGATGAGACTTTTCTCAGTATGAGAATAGTTGAAGGGAATAGAAATGTATTTGTGTGTGTGTGTGTATATATATATATGTGTGTGTGTGTGTATATATATATATATACACACATATATACATATATACACACACATATATCTATACAGGAGGGTATATGGGCACATGAATACATATGTGAATGTGTGTATCTATGTGTGCAGGTATACATAAATAGAGGGCACAGGACCAATTTAATAGGAAGGGATGATACTTAAAAGGTGAAATTAAGAGGTGAGAGAGGAATATAATAAGAGGAGATGGGGAGAGACAGAATGGGGTAAACTATCTCATATAGAAGAGGCAAGGGAAAATGGTTACAATGGAGGGGAAGGCAAAAGGGAATGGGTCAACCCTATTCTCATTGAATTCGGTTTAGGGAGGGAATGTCATACACACTAAATAAACCTAAAGGAGAGTAGGGGGGAAGGGGATGAGAGGGGGGATGATAGAAGGGAGGGCAGCCTGGAGGGAGGAAAGTTGGAAGCACCCACTTTTGAAAAGGGACAGGATCAAATAGAGAATAGAACAAGTGGGAGGTAGGATAGGAGGGAGGGAAACATAGTCAGTCTTTTACAATATATCCACTATGGAAATGTTTTGCATAGCTACACATGTACAACCTATACTGAATTGCTTATTTTCCCAGTAAGCGTGGGTGACAAGGGAGGAAGGTAATGAATCTGGAATTCAAAGTTTTAAAATCAAATGTTTAAATACATATGTATATATATATATATACACTATTATTAATATTATTTTACATGTAACTGGGAAATAAGACATACAGGCACAGGGCATAGAGATCCACTGTGCACTACTGGAAAGTCAAAGGGGGTATGGGAGAAGATATGGGAGAGAACAGATTGGAGGAGGGTATATTCAGTGGGATTGCTATTTTGGGGTGGTGGGCAGGGGAAAAATAGAGAGAAAATTTGTAACTCAAAATCTTGCGGAAACGAATAGTGTAAACTAGAAATTAATAAAACATTTGATTAAAAAAAGAACTTAAAAAGTAGAATTGTGCAAATGGGGAATAGAGGGTGCAAAAACTCATTGAAGAAAATAATTAATTAAAAATTACAATCAGGCAAGTGGAAGTCAATAACGCCACGAGATATCAAGAAACAAACCAAAAAAGTCAAAAGAATGAAAGATAGTGGAAAATGTGAAATATATCATTAGAAAAATGACTGACCTAAAAATAAATTAGGGAGAAAATTTAAGAATTATTGGACTACCTGAAAGCCATAATGAAATAAAAAAGGCTTGACATCATATTTCAAAAAATTATCAGGGAAAACTGCCCTGATATCTAAGATTCAGAGAGCAAAATAGAACTGAAAAGAATCCACTGATCACCTTCTGAAAGAGATCAAAAAATAAAAATTCCCAGGAATATTCTAGACAAATTCTATAACAACCAAGTCAAGGAGAAAATATTTCAAAGAGCCAGAAACAAACAGTACTTAATTAACTCTATCTTAGAAAAAGAAATTGAACAAGTTATCAATGAGCTTCCTATGAAAAATCCCCAAAACTAGATGGATTCACAAGTGAATTCTACCAAACATTTAAGGAACAATTATTTCCAATACTATATACATTTTTTTAAATAGGTAAAGAAGGAGTCCTATCAATTTTTTATTATGCAAATATGGTTTTGATACTTAAACCAAGGAGAACAAAAACAGATAAAGAAAATTGTAGAGCAATTTCCTTAATGAATGTCAATGAAAATAATTTTAATAAAATATTAGCAAGGAGATTACAGCAATATGTAACAAAAATCATATATCAGCAAATGTAGAAAAAACCTTTGACAAAATACAACACCCATTCCTATTTTTAAAAAAATACTCTAGAAAGCATAGGAATGGAAACCTTTCTTAAAATGAAAAGCAGTATCTATATAAAACCAAGAACAAACATTTTCTATAAGAGCGATAAACTTGAAGTCTTCCCAATAAGATCAGTGGTGAAGCAAGGATATCTATTATCACCACTATTATTCAATATTGTGCTAGAAATGCCAGCTATAGTAAAAAGACAAGAAAAAGAAATAAAAATAGTCAATGAGGAAACAAAACTACCACTCTTCATAGATGATATGACGGTATACTTAGAGAATCCTAGAGAATCAAATAAAAAATTGTTCAAACAATTAATAACCAGCAAAGTTGCAGGATGTAAAATAAACCAACATAAACCATCAGCATTTCTATATACTACCAACAAACCCAGTAGGAAAAGATAGAAAAAGAAGTTTCATTTAAAATAACTGCATCAATATAAAATACTTGGGAGTCTACCTGCCAAGACAAATGCAGGGATTATGTGAACACAATTACAAAACACTTTTTACACAAATAAAGACAGATATAAATATTTGGAGAAATATCAATTGTTCATGGCTAGGCTAAGAAACAGAGTGGTAGATTACTGGTGTAGATTAGGTACACAATACACAATAGTAAATAACCATAGTAATCTAGTGTTTGATTAACCCGAAGATCCAAACTTTTGGGATATTACAAACATTTGACAAAAATTGCTGGGAAAACTGGAAAGCTGTTTGGCAGAAAATGGAATAGACCAACATTCACACCATATACCAAGATAAGGTCAAATTGAATTAATGACTTAAGACATCATAAGTACATCATAAGGTAATATCATAAGTAACCACCTTACACCTATCAGACTGGTTAACATGACAGAAAAGGAAAATACTGGCTGGGTTATGGAAAAGTTGGTTGTTGGTAGAGTTGTGAACTAGTCCAACAATTCTGGAGAGGAATTTGTAACTATGCCCAAAGGGCTATAAAACTATGCATACCCAGAAATACCATTACTAAGTCTGTATCCCAAAGAGATCAGAGAAAAGGAAAAAGGACCTATTTGTACAAAAATATCCACAACAGCTCTTTTATGTGGGGTCAAAGAATTGGATATTTCAGGTATGCCCATTAATTGGGAATGACTAAACAAGTTGTAGCATATGATTATGATGGAGTACTATTGTGCTATAAGAAATGATGAGCAGAATGGTTTCAGAAAAACCTGGGAAGATTTATATGATCCAATGCAAAGTGAAGTAATTAGAACTAGGAGAACATTGTACACAGTAATCACAATATTGTAAGGATGATAAACTGTGAAAGACTTAGTTGCTCTGATCAAGATAATGATCTAAGACAATTCCAAAGGACCCATGATGAAAAATGCTATTCTCCTCCAGAGAGAGAACTGATGAACTCTGAATGCAGACTGAACAATACTTATTTTTATTTTCTTTATTTGTATTAATTTATTTTTTGTGGGTTTTTTTTTGCAACATGGCTAATACAGAAATATGTTTTGCATGACCTCACATGGATAATTGAAATCATATTGCTTGCCTTCTCAAGGAGGAGAGAAGGCTGGGAGGGAGGGAGAGAATTTAAAACTCAAAATTTTTAGAGATGATTCTCAGTTTTTTACATGTAACTGGGAGATATTTAACAAAATAAATACAATTAATTTTTAAAAACAAAGTTGTGACTTACTCAGGGTCACACAATCAGAAAGTATAAGTTATAGTCAGGATATAAAGCCAGCTCTCCCTGACTCCAAACCCAACACTCTAGCCTTTATTCCAGACAGTTGGTGGCCAGTAAATGTTTATAATTTTGATTTGATTTAATAGAGGACTACTTTTGATCTGTAGAATGTTAGAACTTGAAGATCATCTATTACAAATCCTGCCTTTTACAGATAAGAAAAGTGAGGCCAGATGAGGTGAAATAATTATTCAGGATTACACAGGCAGTAAGTAAGAGTCTAGATTCAGACTTGGGCTCAGATTTCAAATCCATACCTTTTCCACTATGTCAGATTGTCTAAGTGACTTACTGTAAAGATCACAAAGGCAATGTTAGTGGCAAAGTCGGGATACTTGACTGAAGGAAATTCTGACCCATGTAGTTCAATTAGTTTACCTGTCCAGAAATGCAGAGGGAGAGGCTCTAGCTGTCAGGGTCAGAGGATCCTAGATTTGGAGCTCAAAGAGTCCTTAAAGGTCACTTCATTCACGTGTGAGCTCCTTGAGGTCAGAGACTGTATTTTTGCCTGTCTTTGTAGCCCTAGTGCTTAGCAAGGTGCCTGGCCCATAAGACTCCCTTAATAAATGCTTGTTGGTTGACTGAACTAATCCAGCCCCCTTGTTTTACAGATGAGGAAACTCATGATCAGAGAGTTTGAGTGACTTGCCCAATGTCACACAGGTAAGAAGTAGCAGAGGGGATATTTGATCCCAGGTCCTTGGCTTGTAGCACCCTTGCATAAAACCAAGGCCAGGGAAGCTGCAGAAAATGACAGAGATGTTCAAGCCGGGACCTTGGCCTCCAACTGGCCCTATTAGAATTAATAACATGACATACAGGGTGATGCTGGGAAAGTGTTTATTATTAACAGACTGCCAGGCACTGCCGAGAAGCTGCTATCCCTGCTTGCTGGAGAAGTCCCCCCACCCTCTCCCCAACTCTGCAGCTTGTTAGAGGAGGTAGAGCTAGGGGAGATCCAGGGGCCTGAGGTTCAGAGACAGTGCCCCCCACTGCCATCCAGCTGCCCTCCTCCCTCTTTTCTTCTTTTTTCTTTGCAGAGGTCCCGGGAGCTCTGGAGTGGCCCCTTCCATGGACTGGACAGACTTTGGTTCCTCCCCTCCTGCAGGCAGTGGGAGGATATTGCCCCACACTGGAGGAGGGGCCAGGAAGCATTTTGGGACTTTTATCCTTCACTTGCTGGGCTTTTCCCCGCTAAAACAAAAGCCATTAAAGTAAAGGTTGGGGTGGGGGTAAGGAGAGTCCCTGCAGAAATCCTTGGACAGCTCCGCGTGTCTGCCTTTTCTTACCTCTAAAGGGAATCAATATGGCTTTAACTGATTTCCCTGATGCCTAGTTTTCTTATATTCCCCCACTCTCAGACCAGGCCTCCTGTCAGCTGATGATTCTTCAGCTTTTCCCTGACTCATTTGGCCTTTTCTTCCTCATCCTCTTTCAAAGCCTGCCCCCTCAGCTGCGCACACGCGCGCGCGCACACACACACACACACACACACACACACACACACACTATGGACAATGTACCCTGGACCACATTTCCTGTGTATTATTTATCCTTATACAACCTTATACAACAATGCAAGGGAGCCTTTATATATATATATATATATATATATATATATATATATATATTTTTTTTTTTTTTAATCTAGACATGAGCTTTGTTCTCCCTCTGCCCCCCACTGCCTTGCACATGGATTCTCTCAAGTACACACAGCCCCCTGGCTTCAACCTCTTCCTCCCTTATAGGTTTCATCGCCCAGATGATATGTTGGCAAAACATCTGCTTATCAGAGGATTTCTTCTAGAACTGTGGTTAATGATGAAGAGCTAATGTTTCCTGACACTTCTGTACAACAATTGATTTAGGGATAGGGGCGTGTATAAAAAAAAAAAGTTCTCCAAACCCAACCAACAGTTCATCTGCAGGTGTTTCCTATTTTTTCATCACTGCTGGTTTCTGGCAGGCGCAGAGATGCCCAGGAGGGTGACTAAACTATTTAGCGGTACCCCTCTCAATTGCCACCTCCTCCCTTACTCTTATTTTTGGGACCTTCCCCCTCAGACGTCACATAACTAAAGCATTGCCATGCCATTTTGTAGCCATGTTCTACACAGCTGCTTAAGGCTGAGATCACGCCATTCCCCTCCTCAAAAATCTTCTATGGCTACCTACTACCTCTCTGATAAAAATTCAGTCTCCTCAGGCTGGTATTTAAAGTGCTTCTTAATCTAGTCCCAGCTGACCTTTCCAACTCTATTTCTCATGCATTCACTTCACACACTGTAGGTTCCAATGAAATTGGCCCACTTACTGTTCCTCAGACTTGGCATTCAATGTCCTGACTCTCTGGTTTTTTACCTGCTAGAATGTATTCTTTCCTTACTTCTCCATTTTAGAACCCTTTAGTTCTTCCAAGACTTCACTCAGGTGCCATCTCCTAGGATGAGTATTTCATGAACCCTTCTCTCTTCCCCCTGTAGTATTTCATTTTTGCACACCTGTTTATATATTGCCTCATCCCCCTATGCCTCCAGTAAAAAGAAGATATAGTCCTTGAAGGCAATGACTGAACTTCTTTTCTTATTTGTATCCAGAGTACCTAGCCTTATGCTTTGCACACTATAGGTGCTGAATTTTTTTTTGAGGGGGGAAGGCAGGGCAGTTGGGGTTAAGTGACTTGCCCAAGATCACACAGCTAGTAGGTGTTACGTGCCTGAGGCCAGATTTGAACACAGGTCCTCCTGACTCCAGGGTTGATGCTCACTGCATCACTTAGCTGCCCCAAAACTTGTTAATTGAATCAAATCTGTGTCTTCTGCCCTCATTAGATTGTAAATTCTTTGAAGGTAGAGACCTTGTCTTGCCTAGATTTCACCTCTCCTTCAATCTGGCCCAGAACTCTGCACACAGTAGGTATATAACGTTTATTGTTGCTGCTCATCCTTTGTGATGTCTTAACTTGCAAGTGCATTGTTGGATTTAAGTGGTTGGGACTGTACAAAGTCATCAGCTTTACTCTGTCTTCCAGAGTCATTGGAGTCCAGTGATAAGACAAAGGCAGAGATAAGTAGCAATGGCCCAGGATCAACGTTTATTGTATTGGTACAAGCAAGAATACCCGAATTTCAGAAAGCAGCTCCTCTGAAAGCCTTGGACTTCAGCCCAATTTTCTAGGCATGAGCTATATTTAGCTGGTTTTTCCCTGTTGCACACTCCCACTCCCACCCCACCCCATCCCTAGCAGGTCTATCTCACCCCAGGGCTGTCACTTCCCACAATGTTTGCAAATCATGAGAAGAGGGTCCAGAGGAATTCTCTACCTCAAGGTAGCCCATTAAAAACAACACATCCACTCCCTGCACCATCAAACCCCCCAAATAAGCTACCATTGGTAAGCATTACAAGTCCAGAGTGTGTCTGTGTGTCTGCGTGTGCATCAGTCAAGGAATGAGGGCTGTTAGAGCAGTCTATGCTTTTTCGCTACTTCTTTTCTCTTTCTTCATTTCCTATTAATTGGCACTTTTATCCAACCAAGCATCCATTGTCTGTGAGCCAGCAGAAGCAAATTGATTAATATACACTGTACTCTGTTCTGTGAGCCCTGACAGGAGATAAGAGAAGCCGCCACACTAGCGTAACTAGGGGACCAGTTATATGGACGGGAAGGGGGTCAAGGGAGAGAAGATGTTTTCTTTTCTGGAAATGAGCATCAATTCACAAGCACTTAATGGAAACTTAGGTGAAGGGCTGATGGCTATACTCAGACCAGCTGAAGAACTTCCCGCGTCCTGGGGAATGTTCTGCAAAGTGAAAACCAACCTTTCCTCTGGGAAGCGTGTTCCAGGCACACAGAGGCCCCATTTGGGCTGGTCAGGGTCTTAGGCAGGCATCAGGAGAGACGTTAGTGTGAATCCAACTTTTCCGCACCTCGTGTGACCTCTGAGCAAGTCCTGTAATTTCTTTAAACTTTCTTCCTTACTTATAAAATGAAAATAATAATAATGCTTAGAGCAGCTACTTCACAGAGATTCACATGAGATAATACGTGTAAAGCTCTTTGTAAACCTTAAAGCTTTGTATAAATGCCAGATATTTCTTTTATGATCATTATCCTTATGTTACTGTCATTTATATCACCCTTTAAGGTTTGCAAATGCTTTACAAATGCTCTCATTTGATCCTCACAACAACCTTGTGAGCCAAGTGCTTTATTATCCCCATTTTATAAATAAGGAAATTGAGGAAGGCAGTAGCTAAGTGACTCATTCAGAGACACACAGCTAGTAAGTGCCTGAGGTGGGATTTGAGCTCAGGTCTTCCTGACATCAAGACTAGAACTCTTACCCATTGGACCACCTAGGTCATTATGATTGTCTCATTGCTTCCTATCTTTTTTTGATATGACGGAGACAGAAATGGTCCTGCTCAGTATTCATGTATAATTAATGTTTTACAGACTATAGCAGAAGTGAATGACTGAACTGCCTTTTGTAGTTGAATTGGTAGTTATGATTGTATTAGGCTATAAACTCATTCTCTGTAGGCAAACTGGACAGCACAGATGATGTATACCTCCTCCTGTTCCAACATGTTGCTGATCTGTGTTCTTTATTTTTGGAAGGCTTTTCAATGCAGGTGGTTTGGAGATTATGAGTATTTGAGAGGGAGATACATATTTAAAACATTCTTAAATTTTTATGTATCAGCATTATATATCTAGGGGATAGTGGGCAACAGTTCAGTCTGTGATGATGTTCTGATTCCCATAGAGTTTATTGGTTAAGTTCTCCAGGATATTTTGTGGTCTGTATTTATAGTATGGGGATTTATCATCTGGCAGTCCATGAAAGATAGTAAGCTTCTAATGTATAATTCTAGCCACAAAGCCATGTTTTGCTAGGTATTTAGCAGGTACTAACTTTTTATGCCTTCATTGATGACCTGTATGAGCTCCTCTATTTCCTTACATAATCTAGATTGATTGCTGAATCTAAGTTCCCTAACAATAATCATTCTGTAATTTATAATGGTGATGACTGAACCCTGCGTGGCCCTTATAACCCCTCTCCCCTAGTTTCCACAAACAAACTTCAATTAGGCAGTCATCCATTCAATGTTTCTTTGTCAACATAGTATTGTCTGGGTTCAAATCTTTCCCATGGAGGGTTTTACATTCTTTTCTTGTACCTTCCCTATTTCATAAGCTCCATCTGGAGGTAAAATACTTTTGGTTCCATTCGATATTCCAATAGCAAGTATTTGTTGTCAGCCTGGACTGTTGATCAGTGAAGCGGTCTGTTTGTTCCCAAAGTGTTTCCATAGGGTTTTTTGTTTTGTTTAACCCAGACTCCAAGGATTTCTATCAATTCTCTTTCTCCTTTTTTAGTGAGAAAGTGTTCATCTTTCTCTAGCTGCTTTAGACTGATGAATCTGTATTTTGTTACTGCATAACTTTTTGTTAGGGTCTCTCCCCAATATGTTGTGAGACTTTTTATAGTGATGAAGGTGTATATGAAGACTGGTATTGTACAGGTGTTAATTGTCTTAAATAAGTCAGTCTTATTCAAGGATGAGCAATTGCTTTAAATGTATTTTCCCACTCAGTTTTGATTTCAAGATGCTGGTAATTCTCTTAACATTGTCTTCTCTTTGATATATTTGTGTCCAATGTGTCTTATCTGAAGGTGATCAAGACATTTGTGTCTACATCCATTGTTACAATGGGACTTCCTGATTCAAGTTGAAAGTCTCTGGTCTCTATCAGTTTCTTGACATATGTTAAGAATTTTACACTTATCAAGTTCAATTTCATTTCAATTTCATTTTCACCATCATTTATTTCAATATCATTGAAGAAAGAGTCTATGATATGACAGAGATGTTTAATGAGTGAAGGTACATAACTTCACCTATATATCAATGAACTAAGATGTTTTGGCTCAACTCTCTTTAATCTGGAAGCCATATAAATTCAATTTAGAAAAGATAATAATGGATTTGAGAAAAAAAACTTAATGAGCTTAAACTGTTTCCCTGGAAATTTTTATTTCATTTGTTATTGTGTAGGCATGGTGTTTTAGAGAACAATATTTTATATGGATCTCAAATACTCTAACATTCTCAGTATACTGAGTGTCTATTTCCATATATTTTAGTATGTTTCTATATTTTAGATTTTAATCTATTTCTATGTATTTTTAAGTAAAGAACATCATGAATTCAGAACTGAGTCAAAGGCTTTGTGAAAATCAGCAACAGTGGTATAAATGTTACTATACTCTTTTACAGATTGTTCGCCAAATCAATAAGTTGCCCTTTGCATTACTAGTCCACCCTCGGCATTCCCTTTTGTAACTCAGAACATATATTGTTTTCTTGCAAGTGTTGATGGGCTTTTTTAGGCAATACAAGCTGTGAATGCTTTGTATAAGTAGAAATATATATATGCAAATGGGTTATTGTTATTATATTAATGAGTTCTAAGAAATAGTTATGAGGCATATAACACTATGTAAACAACTGAAGGGAGGGACCTCCAGCTGGGGCCGAGACATTGACAAATGTAATATTCTGTAAACCCTAGCCTGAGGATTAACCAGATTAGAGAAATGTTCTCTTCACCACTTACTATCTTAAGCAATACCCATTTCTCCCATCTCCATGTCTTTACTCATTAGGAGCTTCAGAAATGGTACCTTTTTTTTTTCCCAAATGAGGAAAAAGCAGGTCTTGGAGAGGACTGGACAAAGAAGACTGACATTCAATCACTCGATAATTGTTAAGCATATATTGTGTGCAGAGTGCTGAGTTAGATACAAAGCTTGAATGATTCACTATCCTTGTCCTCGTGGGACTTACAAACTAGGAGGGGCAGGAAGACTCAAATACAGATAAACAGTAATACATGAGAAGTGTGAAAGTTGAAGACCAAAGTGCTATGAACAAGGTCTGAAGAGGAAGACTGGAATTGACCAAAAGGATCAGGGCAGGCTTCGTGGAAGAGGTGGTATTTGTGGTGCTTTAAAGGACAGGTGAGAATTCCAACAGAAAAATGGAGGAGGGAGAACAATCCAGAATAAGCAAAAACACCAAGGGAGGCAGGAGAATTCTGGGCAAGGTTACAAGGAAGGCATAAAACTGTCTGGCATGTATTTTTCTGTTTTTTTTTTCTAGAAAGTCACCTGTCAGTCAAATGATAAATATTTATTAAAACTCTAATATAGGGGCAGCCAGGTAGCACAGTGAGTAAGAGCACTGGCTCCAGTGTTGAGAAGACCTGGAGATCAAATCCCGGGCTCAGACACTTAGCACCTACCCAGAAACACCTGGCCGTGTAACCTTGAGCAAGTTACCTAACCCCAATTGCTTAGGGGCAGCCAGGTGGCTCAGCGAGTAAGAGCACCAGCTCCAGTGTCGGGATGACCTGGATCAAATCTGGGCTCAGATACTCAGCACCACACCCAGAAATAACTGGCCGTGTAACCTTGAGCAAGTTACTTAACCCCGATTGCTTTAAAAAAAAAAACAAACTCTAATATAAAAACAACTGTAGTAGATGCCTTAATCACTCTGCTCCTTTCTGGTAGACAAGTACAGATTGTGGATAAAGCAAATCTGTTCAGTTTTTCCACAAATAAAATGATATGCTAATGATCCCATATCCCTGCTTTTCTAACTAAAATAAAGAACTATCCCATGACCTATATTGAATTGTTTGCCTTCTCAGTGTGGGGGGAAGGGGAAGAAGGAAGGGAGAAATTTACAACTCAAAGTTTTAAAAACAAATGTTAAAAATTGTTTTTACATGTAACTGAGGAAAAAATGTAATACTAAATAAAAAAGAAATAATGATTAAAAAAAAGAACTATCCCATCTCTTTATTCTTCTCCTTCCTCCCATTTTTGAAACTACCAAGGTAATCTCAAGCTTTTCTGGCAAAGGCCCTGCAACTTCTGACCCATGCACAACTAAAGGAATAGGGAAGGTTTTGTAAAGTGTTATCAAGAACAATGCTTTCCCAGACTTGTCACATGGAGACTTCCAGTACCTTGAAGAAGACTCTAGAATCCAAG
Source organism: Petaurus breviceps papuanus (assembly GCF_028583685.1). Classification (NCBI taxonomy): domain Eukaryota; kingdom Metazoa; phylum Chordata; class Mammalia; order Diprotodontia; family Petauridae; genus Petaurus; species Petaurus breviceps. Next base: position 6,978,450 of record NW_027187339.1, read on the forward strand.
ACTTCCTTAACATGATACACAAAGCCCAGAGGACCACAGGAAACAAGCAGAAAACCAGTGAAGGGGAACCTACTTTTCCTTGAAGAAGACCATTGCATTTGTTGATGGCTTTAATTGTCAGAGACCAGGCAGAGAGTCAGGAAGATTCTTCTTCCTGAGTTCAAATCTAGCCTCAGATACTTCCTAGCTGTGCTACCATGGACAAGTCACTTAACCTTGTTTGCTCAGTTTCTTATCAGTAAAATAAGTTGGAGAGGGAAATGGTAGTATCTTTGTCAAGAAAACACCAAATGGAGTCACCAAGAGTCTGAAATGACTGAACAACTAAGTGTTAGGACATTTTTCCTTACATTGAGAAGGAATCTGCCTCTCTACAAGGTCTACTCATTGTTCTAGGTCCAAGTAATACAAATCACTTTTTCATATGACAATGCTTCAGATGCTTAAAAATGGCACTCCTGTTGCCACTATATCTCCCATTTTCCAGGCTAAGTATCACCTGTGCCTCCAACTCATACTCCTGTTGCAAGAACTCAAGTCCTTTGGCCATGTTAATGGCCCTCCTCTGGATGCTTTCTAGCTTACCGATGACCAAGCAGCAATGGTTGGAACCACCTGGTTATGCCAACCCAGAGATTTTGTTTTCTGCCTGCTCTTACCTGCTATCATCAGGGAGCTCCAGAATGGGAGGGAGGCTGATGAGGTCCTCAGGGCTACTATCCAAGCTACCACTTGTTATCCCTACGGTTCAGCTGCTCTGACCTCCTAAATATGGTGATCAGAAGTGATTTTAGGGACAGCCAGGTAGCACAGCGAGTAAGAGCCCCGATTCCAGTGTTGGGATGACCTGGAGATCAAATCCCAGGCTCAGACACTTAGCACCCACCCAGAAACACCTGGCCGTGTAACCTTGAGCAAGTTACTTAACCCCGACTGCTTTAAAAAAAAAAAAAAAAGAAGTGATTTTAGACCTGCATCAACTGATGTTGGGTGAAGGGAGCAGAACTAAGAGAAAACCGTACACAGTAACAGCAACATTTTGCAATGACCAACTCTGATAGACTTAGTTCTTCCCAGCAATACAATGATCTAAGACAATTCCAAAATTCCCATGATGGAAAATACTATCCACATCCAGAGAAAGGACTATAGAGTCTGAATGCAGATCAAAGCAGACAATTTTCTTCTTTCGTTGATGTTTTTTCTTTCTCATGGTTTTCCATTTTTTTCTGATTCTTCTTTCACAACATGACTAATGTGGAAATATGTTTAATATGATTGTACATGTGTGGCTTATATCAGATTGCATGTCATCTTGGGGAGGGAGAACAGGGAGGGGAGAGGGAAGGAAGGGGGAAACATTTAGAACTCAAAATCTTATAAAAGTGAATGGTGAAAACTAAAAATAAATAAATGATTTTAAGTGCTTCTAGATGACTTTCCACAGTCAGGCCATTGTGTGTGTAGTTAGGTGTGTGTTTTTGTACACACATGTGTATGTATGTGTAAGCATCCTTATTGTTAACAATAAGCCCTTTCAAAAACACTCACCAGTTTCACTCTAAGCTGTTCACACCCTCTGGAGTTGGATCCCATTAAGTGAAAAGCTAATTTTGTTCTTCTGGATGCTGTTCCTTGAAGCCAGCCTGAGCATTAGTTTTCTCATCTGCAAAAGTGGAGAGTGGAAGAGAACTCCAAAGCACCATCTTGCTCTGACATTCTCTAATTCCTTCATTTAAGGAAAGGAACAGATTCACTCAATGAAACAAAATGCAAAAGAAAGCCAATAAAAAGTGAAATTCCAAGGAGAATGGAACTGGAGAAGCAGCTTCAACCACTAGCCACCCTATCCTTGGATGTCAGACACAGTGAAACACAAGGATTGCCATAACCTCTGGGCCCTCGTGGAGTTGGGGGTGGGAATGGGGAATGGAAATATCCATGATGTGGACTTTGGACTATCTGAGAGGCTAATGATCATGGCCCTCATCACCCTACTTATACATTTGTAATATTAATAAAAAAGAATTTATGTCATGTGACTGCTTTTTAACTAGCTGCTTTCAAGACTTAAGACCAGGATTATAAAAGATACACATTTACAAATTATTAGCCCAGAGCTCATAAGCACCATATACTTTGGGGAACACTTTTGTAGCACTTTAAATTAATTTATTGTCATTCATTCCAGCTGCCTGTGATGTAAACCTCTGGCTATAAATTTGTACCATCATCTAATATACCATTAAACTAAGGTGGTGCCTGAGCTGGAGTCTATAATAAAATATATGAATAAGATTTCTGTGGGGACACTTTTCCTTTTTTTTCTCTAGAAAATACAAGGAAGAGAAAAGAAAACAGTTTTCTGAGAATTAATGAAACTAGAGAGGGAGGGCCCTGTTCCCCAGCCCAACTTTGCATGTCTCTCTCTATCACACCCATCTCTATCTTGCTTTATTAGTCATCTTGTTAGTGTAGGCCTTCAGTAAATCCTTGTTCAATAGAATTGAATTCAGGCACCTACTAAGAGCTTCCCAGCAGGAGTAAATGACCATTTGGACCAAAGTGGGGATTTGGCACCAGAAACATATACCTTTTATAAAAGTACTCAAACAGTGCTTTAGAGAGATGTCTATGCTACAATTTCTCTGTTTGGCTGAGAGACCTTACCTCTTTCTTGAAGTAGCTTAAAAACATTCCATTCATGAGATGCTCCTATTTGTTGGTCTTAAGTGCTGACAGCTAGGTCCCCTTATAAAGAAGATAGAAAAATGGCCAGCATGTGTGACCAGCCATCAAAAAACTGCTGAATTGGAGCACTGGCTGAGCATGGCAAACTGATGTTCTGTGTCCAGTTCTACTACCAGAATGACTTGACTTTCCTGTTCTCCTGCTTCCCCAGCTTGCTCCTGATAATGCCTTTCTTTTTTTTTTTCAAGTTCCTGTTTGCCAACTCCAGTGTCTTTGACACAACCTGAACCATACCACCTCCATTTCTGCTGTTTGCCATATCTCAGCACCATGCTACAGCAATTATTTTGTTCCCTTTGCTTCAATTTCCAAGTGACCTACCTCATCCTTATCCCATGACCCATCCATTCTTCCCCCACATCCCAGGAGAACAGTAACTTGACTACCAGCATCCCAGTAGTTAAACCCTTAATCCACTGGAAAAAGTTAAATCTGAAGGCAGAGGAAATGGGCTCAAACTGTGTCTGCTGCTTGCTATGTGATCCTGGACAAGTCATACTGTAGCCTCTCTGATCCTCAGTTGACTCAACTCCAAAATGAAAGAGTTAAACTAAATAACCTTGGGGGATCCTTTTTAGTTCTAAATCTATGGTCCTATGATTGCTGAAGGAACTTCAGGATGTAGACTGCATCACTAATAGTGCAAGTTGCTTTCAAGCTGTCCTTTGGAGCACTTCCCCTAATGAGTTATGGGGATATGTGGAAAGAAGGAACGAACACTGATCTTGGGAGTCAGATGACCTGGCTTTGAATTCTAGCTCTGATACTCACTAGGTAGGTAACTCTGGGAAAATCACAGCTAGACCTTCCTAAATTTCAGTTTTATCATCTATAAAATGTGGACAATAACACTTCCCAGGGTTGTGAAGGATATGCTTTGTTCATCTTAAAGTACTATGTAAGTTGTGATTATTTTGCCACCCACCAGACAATGCTCCTGGTACAATTTATACCTGCCCAGACAAGCAGTGAAGGATGACAGCCTGACATCAGGATTCAAAGGAAGCAATGCCCAGGGTACCAGGTCCGTGACTTCAAAAAGATATTTCCCCACGGGACAAAATGCCAAAGTTTCCCCCATCCCATCCTCATCCCTTGCTCCATTTCTCTTGGCCATCCCAGAAACAGGCTTCCTTCTCCTCCTGCTTCTGATTTCTTCCTTTTCAGCCTTATGACAACAAGTTACAACATGCTTATCAGGGAGGCATCAGGATGAGAAGAAAAGACACCATCACATCATTCACGGGCTTAAGATCTAGGTTCAGGTCCCAGCTGTTCTTCACTGTGTGACTTAGGGCAAATCATTTCATCTCTATGCACCTAACTTGCCTCCTCCATAAAATGTGGATTATATAATTATATTATAAAATATAAAATATATTTTACATTTATATATTATAATACATATGTTAAATATGTAATATATTTTATGAAATATAAATTATACCGTGTGATCTCTAAGTCCTTTGCAATACTAAAATGCTCTAATTTTATGAGCTCCTCCAGAGACCATGCTTTTGGCAGCCAGTATACCAAGAGAGGCATCTATCCCAAGCTCTGCCTGCTTTCATGGATGTTACCCAAAATGACTAATGGAGAGAGGAAGAAAACTACGCTAACTCCTAATTGTAACCCTCCCGGTCTCCTCAAGGAAATGTTACATCATCTGTAAAATGAGGAGGTCCGACTAGATGGTCTCTAAGGACCTTTCCACGAGTAACATTCTAGGAATCTCTGCGTCATCCCTCCCCATTTTTCCAAGGGAAGAGCTCTTGTTGCCCTTGTGAGCTAGTGAGAGATCTGTTCTACATAATAGATATTCATTAAGAAATTTCCATTTCCAACATTCAAGTAAATTCAGTAACTCCAACTAGACTCAACAGAGCATTGTTTATTCAAGGACATTGGAGCATCTCCTATGAACATCTAAGAATGATTTGAAACAATCACAGCATTAACCAGTTCATTTCCTTTCCAAGACTAGAACATAAGGAGGACCCAAGTTCAAATCCAGCTTCAGACACTTAGCACAAAAACTAGCAGTGTGACCTTGGGCAAGTCACTTAACCCCAATTGCCCTCCAAAAAGCAAAAAAAAAAAAAAAGCAGGGGTAGCTAGATGGCACAGTAAATAGAGGACCGTCCCTGGAGTCAGGAAGACTAGAACATAAAACGACACCACTACCACCACCCCTCCTTTAATAATAGCATATGTGCTTGGGATGGGTACGTGTCTTACAAATCTTTTTGCATACAAGGGAGGCCTTGACTTCACCTTCTTCACACCTGAAGATTAGCAAGGTTAGTGATCTCACGCCAATTAACACTTGATGCATAGCAGCATTCGAAATGGTTCATTTTCTTCTTGGGTAGTTTGAACACTCCCCTTGTGATCTTGTCTACTTGCTTAGCAAACCCTCTCTTCACAGATAGTTCAGAACTTAACCTCAGCTTCATTTTTACTGAAATGTTTACAAATCCCCAAATGGTAAGTTCTTGATTTATTGAGGTGGGATTGTACTTGATAATTCACAAGGGTTTTTTTTAACATCCATTATCCCATTTGCTGTTTCAGAATAACCCTGTGAGGCAGGTCCTGCAGGTATTATCTTCTCCAGTTTATAGATGAGGAAATTGAGACTCAGAGAGGTTAGGTGATTTGCAGGTGGTCACATAGCTAGTTAGTGACAGAGTTGGAATATGTGGTTATCTCTCCCTGGCTCTAACCACTCTACCAATCTGCCACTATTTTCCACACAGCATCAAGGCTGGATTCAGGCTTGGGATACTTGTCCCTGGGAAATTCCCCTTGTATAACTTATTGGTCATTTCTGCCCTTCCTCCTCATCCCTCCTCCAGTGACCCCAACTTCACTCCTAGAGTTATTCTCTCCATTACCTATGTCAGCCACAAAAGGTCAATGCTGACTGTCCAGGCTCAGCTAAAGTGAGTCAGAGCACACGCCTCTGGATTCTCTCTGACCACAGACTTGTGAGTTGCTGTTCCATCTGCTGGACTATTGGTGTAACCCTCAGCCACCTACTCAGCCCTTCCACCTTACCCTCATACAGGTCAATTAACCACAGAGAAAGCTTCTGGGGAGCAAAATGGCTCTGTCCTCTCAGTCTTACAGGGACAACTGAGCCCACGGGTACCAGCTTCTCAAACTGCAAAGGGCAATGAATTTGTCCTTCCATGCTTCAGGAGAAAGTCCCTCTTTCCCCTCAACCTTCCACCCAGTTTCCCCTGGGATGAAGGAACATTTGGTTGCTTGAATCACCTCCTCTTTCCCCTGCGTAGACAAGGAGTTCCAGCCTGTGGTCTGGACTCCACCCACCCCGATTCTTGGAGAAGAAAATAATGAGAAGAACCTAGGCCAAATCCTGAGCAAAAACTCTAATCCTACAACCCTTAGAAGGAAAGAGGTCTGTTTATTAGGACCTGATGTGGTCTGAAAGTTTAATTAACTCTTCATGAAAGTTCACTAAAAAGTAACTATTGCTCTCTTTCCAAACAGTATCAGCAAGGCCCACTGGATTAGGCCCATGGGGCAAGCTGTCTCAAATGAAGACACCAAGGTCTCCCTGATGTCAGCTTCCAAAGGTTAATAATGTCCTATTCCCCATTCCCTGCAACATAACCCTCCCTAACTTCCTCTTACTCATTTTGGACTTTTATCCACAAATTTACTAACATCCTTCTCAAACCTGCCTTTATTGTTCAACCATTGTCACCTCTGTGAATAATGTATTTCACAAGATGAAATGTGACTTCCTTTTATCCATCTTAAAAATATCCTTTATAGCTTAAGGGAAGCCCCACCACTCTAAGTATCTAGAATGTTAGTGAACAAGCCCAAGTTCTTCCTTGACACCCTCCAACCCCAACTTTGGAAGTATCTATCATGCTGCATCTGTCTTCACCTTTCCAGATTCACGCATTCTAGGTGGGTTGGCTGGTTTGTTTGTGTTTTTAATCTGCCCTAATATAGCAATCTCTGCCCCCCTGCTATGTGTCCTCAATTATTTTGGTTTCCCTTTTCTGGAAATTCTCCAGTGTTACCACAACTATCAGTTGTTGTCAATGCCAAAGGAAAGCTGCATTTCAACAAAACACAAGTTGGCTTCCTAGCCAGAAAAGAAGAGGAGAGTTGGGAGGAGGGATGCCTCTCTACTCTCTAAATTATCAGAGAGGTATTTTCCTTCCCTGAAAGAATGGAAAAGGTGTGAAAAAGAAGAAGAAAAAGGAGGAGAAGGAGAAAGAGGAAGAGGAAGTAGAGGAGGAGGAGTTGGAGGAGGAGAAGAAGGAGGAGAAGAAGGTAAAGAAGGAGAAGGAGAAGGAGGAGAAGAAGGTAAAGAAGGAGAAGGTGAAGAAGGAGAAGGAGAAGAAGAAGAAGAAGAAGAAGAAGAAGAAGAAGAAGAAGAAGAAG
>NW_027187339.1:6985638-6994370 GCF_028583685.1 Petaurus breviceps papuanus
AGAAGAAGAAGAAGAAGAAGAAGAAGAAGAAGAAGAAGAAGAAGAAGAATCTGAAGGTGTATAAAGGAATGATAAGTTGGGTCAGGAGGTGAGAGGGTGGGAGAATGTGACCCAGAGAAGGAAGCCCCACAAGAAGATTGAGGCTCTTACCATAGAGGGACGTGATGGGCCATGTGAGGAGGAAGCATCTCCTCATGCTCCAAGGAATAATGATGTAGGTTCACAGATGCCACCAGGAAAAAAAGACACATTGTCCAGGTCACAGAGAAGAAGATGGGAGCCATGACATTTGGTAACTCATAATAGGATCCCAGCTTTAGAATCTGAAGGAACCTCAAAGGCTATCAAGTATAACTTCCTCATTTTACAGATGAAACTGAGGTCCAGAGAAGTTGTCACTTGTCCAAGATAACACAACAAAATCCTTGTGGATCAAGGATCCTTTGAGGGTCAAGGAGGTCATATGTCAATCCTCCCTGAACAATAAGAAGGTATGTTATCTTTCCAAGGCCATGCATGGAGGTTGTAATGGACAGCTTCTGAAGACATGTGACACCTGATAACTAATGTCCACTTCTTATTTATATGGGTGCAGGCAATAGAATTGCAATTGTAACTTGGCAAAGAAACCAAAGACATTTTGAATTATTGGTGGTACTACTTACTGGATTAAAGGCAGGATTTTAGAAGAGAAAAGCAGATTTGAGAAATAAACAGCTGAGAAAAATCACTAAAGTAATTTTCCTAAAGCTTACACCCAATCATGTTTCACCCCACTGTACTCAATAAACTTCCATGGCTCCCTATTGTCTCCAGGAGCAAATACAAAATGCTGTTTGGCATTCAAAATCTTTCATAGTCTCTTCCTGTACACACACACACACACACACACACACCCTTTCTAGTCTCTGTACACCTTACTTCTGGACATATACTCTTCAATCTAGTGACAGAGGCCTCCTAGCTGTTCCACAAACAAGACTCTTCATCTCTCAGCTTCAAGCATTCTCCCTAGCTGTCCGCCATGCTTGGAATATTCTCCTTCCTCTGCTTCAACTACTGACCTTTCAGGCTTCCTTTAAATCCTAACTAGAATTTCACATCCTTCCAGAAGCCTTTCCCAACCCCTTTGAATTCCACTGCTTCCCCTTTTTAGAATCATTTCCCGTTTATCTGGTCTCTAGCTTACTTTGAATATATTGATTTGCATGGCGTCTCCCTCATTAGCGTATAAGCTCCCCGAGGGTAGGGACTGTCTCTTTTGCTTCTTTTTGTATCACCAGCCATTGTTCAGTTGTTCTTTGGTCCTGTCTGGCTTTTCATGACCCCCTTTGGGGTTTTCTTAACAGAGATACTGGTGTGGTTCACCATTTCCTTTTCTAGCTCATTTTACCCTGTTTGCCTCAGTTTCCTCATCTGCAAAATGAACTGGAAAAGGAAATGGCAAACCACTTCAGTATCTCTGCCAAGAAAACTCCAAATGGGGTCATGAAAGGCCATACATGACTGAAAAATGACTCAACAACAACAACAACAGAAGACTAACAAAAGGAAAATAATCATCATCATCAACAAGCATTTATAGAGAACTTACTATGTTCCAGGCACTGCATTAAACACTGCAGATACAAATAGAAGTAGAAGGAAAAACCAAGGGACTTGCATTCTTTTTTTTTTTAAAGCAATCAGGGTTAAGTAACTTGCTCAAGGTTACACGGCCAGTTATTTCTGGGTGTGGTGCTGAGTATCTGAGCCCGGATTTGATCCAGGTCTTCTCAACACTGGAGCCGGTGCTCTTACTCACTGTGCTACCTGGCCGCCTCTGGGACTTGCATTCTAATAAAGAGTGACAACACATAGAAGGAAGCAGAGAACAGGTTTGGGGGACACATAAGCACTTGGAATGGCGGCATGATAGAGGAAGTCTCCAGTGCAGCCTGGAAAGGAATGAGAGCCTCCTAGGTATTAAAGACTTGGAGGGATGTGACTCAACTGGAATATGTCTATGAAAGGATATATTTTTTATTCCAAAAGGAACATATTGACCAACAGGAATGATGCAGTTACACTCTATCAAGATTTTCTTGTGTGAGGAAAGCCTTGAGTGAAGAGGTATGGTGGAGACCATTGTGGTGAGAGCCAACATAAGAAACAGAAACATCGTAGTGAATGTATACTACAGAGCACATGGCCACAAAGAAGAAATGAACTGGAAAAAGGGATCATAAACCTGGTGAAGGGGGTTGACAGAGTTGTTATGGAAGACTTTCACTATCCAGACATTTGTTGGAGTTCTTTCTCTCTGCTAAAAGTAGAACAGCTAATAAATGCCTGGCTTGGTTTAAATGATGATTTTATTCTTCAAAAGGCTAAAGAAGTGCCAAGATAGGGCCTGATTTGGCCAATAAGGAGGAACTTGTTGCCAGAATAGGAATGATGAGAATTTGGGGAGGAAGTGACTACTCAATTTTCAAGTTTGCAATAGACAAGGAAGGGAAAGTGAGACTTAATAACAGCACCCTCTAGTTTCTGAAATAACAGGTATTTAGGACAGAAAGAAAAGAGAAAGGATAGGTAAGATACCATGGCCCAAAATATTAAGGAATAAGCTATCCAAGAAGAATGGTGAATTCTCAAGAACAATACTCTAATGACAAAACCCAACTCTGATGAGGAAAGGAGGAGGCAGTCTTCAAATGAGCAAAAGTAATACAAAATAAGGTCATTGATCAATTTAGACTTTGAAAAGATATGATGGAAGATAAAAGCAAAGGCAAATATTGAGAATAAATGTGTGACTGACCTGGTTTCATAAGAATAATGTCAGGAGTATAAAAGTTCAGTGCAATTGGAATAGCATTGAATGCACAAAGAGCTTTTTTAGGTACATAAGGGACAAGGAGACTATCAAAGATGACATTGGCACCGCGATTGCAGAATAGATAGGTGAAGGATGACAGAAGACAAAAAAGAGTAAGGTGAGTCAATGCTTACCTTGCTTCTGTTTTGCAGAACTCTACTACCCTCTCTGTTCCTTGAATGATCTTTGGATTGTGGAGGATGGAGCAAAAATAGCTGAGTGAATATAGGAGGGGAGATAGCAAGAGACGAACTGGCTATTTGCTATGAGTTTGAGTCATCAGGCCTGAACAAAGTACATTTCAGGGTCCTGAAAGAACCAGTAGGCATGATTGATGAGCCACTGTCAGAGTACTTTGAAAAATGGTGTTGAAAGGTACCACTGAACTGGAGATATGCAAATGTTGTCTGGATTTTCAAGAAAAGGGAAGAGGATGGGGTTTGCATACTATGGACTTGTGACTTGAATTTGATTCATGTAAAAATTCTACATCATGTGATTGTGGGGCTTGTTAATGACTATTGGGTAAAGGAAGTAGTGACCACTAAAGGTTAGATCAAGAAAATCAGGCTGGACTAACCACATTTGCTTTTGTGACAGGATAGCTAAACTTGAAGATCAGGGTAATGCTTCAGATATGTGGTACCTGCCCTTCCTCGAGGTGTTTAACAAACTTTATGATGATGTCTTATAGACAAGATGATATCTTGTAGCCATGAGCTAAAATGGATAGCACATTAAAGTGGATTTGGAATCAGTGAAAATGCACACCCAAAGGGCAATGATTAATGGATCAATATCAACCTTAAGAGGTGTCTCCAAGGGAATGCCTCCCCCCCAGCTATCATTGACCCAATCTGCTCAACACTTTCAATAGTGACTTGAATGAAAACAGTTATCATGTTTATCAAGGACACAGATGACCCAAACTTGAGTGAGATAGTTAGAATATTACGAAAGAGAATCAGCCTCCAAAACATTGTAGCTAAGCTAAAATTATAGACTGAGGGAATTAGGACAGCAAGTGGTTAATTGTGGGAATTGAGTGAATCACGCTGACTCCATCATGAGCTTCATTTCTAGAGCCAGCTCAGCTCCCTTTCTATTCAGTTATGGGACTAGTCTAACTTCTGTCTTGTGAGAAAATGTTATTCACTTGCAGGGATTGGGAGAAAATCTTATTGTATTGCGTGCAATCTTGGGGAGGTTCGAGGGAGGAGGAAATTTAGAACTCAAAATCTTATAAAACTGAATGCTGAAAGCTACAAATAAATAAATTTTTTCAAAAATCTTATTGTATTGTTTGACCCGAACACTGCATGCCTGGGAAGTTGGACCACCCCCTACCTGCTGTTTAGAGACCCTTGACTAACCTTAACTCTTAACTAGGTTATACTAACCAGAAACTCAGTCAGATCCAAAGACTGGTTCAAGGAGTTTTCTCACATTGTACATCTCAAGCAACCCATGTCTTATCTGAGAATGGCCCCATACTAATCAACCGGTTATTGTTTCCATATTCCTTTGATAGTTTACAGATACTTGAAGAGTGGGATACCTCCTTCTCTGGTTTCAGGAAACTGCACCTGTTCACTCTCCTCCTCCCAACTTGGAAGGTGCCTACTCTTTTATCCAGTTAGAAATTAGATTACCCAATGTAGAATTGTTTCCTTTTAATTAATTGTCCTTATTTGATTAATTGTTTTTAATGTAGTCTGTCTCCCCCTGCATTCAAGGTATAGCCCAAGCTGTGGTGGCCTGATCCCTATTTGTTGGGTAATTGGCATACATCACTTAATAAATCAATATGCCTGGAAGATTGAATCTTTGTTTCCTCAGTCATTTCATCTTTCACCCACTGTAAGATCAGATCTAATATTATGAAATAAAGTTAATAAGAAGAAATGATTAGCATTTATATAATACTTTTAGGTTTATAAGTATTTTACAAATATTTTTTTCATTTTATTCTCCCAATGATTCTAGAAGGTAGGCATTATTACAATTTCCATTTCACAGATGAGGAAACTGAGGCAGACAGAGGCTAAGTGACTTGCCCAGGGTCACTCAGCTAGCAAGCAGCTGGCTTATGATTTCAACTGAGGTCTTCCTAACTCTGAGCCCTGTGCTCTGGCCACTGATTCACCTAAATGCCTCATTAAGTATGTATATATGTATATTAATTGTTGAGTTGCTTTACTATACAATCCTATACTATTCTTTCTTTTTTCAGTTTTCATTTTGAGGAAGGAGTTTAAATGGGAGTGGGGGAATAAGTAGCAATAGTAATGACAAGAAAAGAAGGGCACTGGAATATTTCTTTCTAAAAAATACACAAGAGGACAAAAGGAAGTTTGGAAGGAAACTGAGACAAACAAGACAGTTTTGAAAATAATATGTAGTGTGTGACCCTAGACAAGTCACTTAACCTCTTTTTGCCTCATCTGTAAAATGGGGATAATAATATTGCCTATCTCCTAGGGTCATTGTAAGGATCAAAGAAGGTGATGTTTGTGAAATACTTATTGTTCCTGGTGCATAGCAAGTATTATACAAATGTTAGCTGTTATTATTGTATCATTTTTAAAGCGAATGAATGAAGTGGAAATACACAGTTTCATATAGAATTTGTGTTCTTTCCATGTATGGAAATGTTCTTTGTTATTTAAATTCAGAGAAAGAAAATTCTTTTAAAAAAGAAGTTGACCAACTGATACTTATCTAGAAAAAAGTAGACAGGATGGTGAATGGACTAGCTTCATCATCTCTTATCTGCACCATTATAATAACCTTCCAACTGGTCCCCATGCCTGAAGCTTCTTCCCAATCCAATTCATCTCCCATTCATCCACCAAGATGATTTTCATAAAGGGTAGGTCTCACCATGTCACACACACACACACACACACACACACATACACACACCGCAATGAGTTCTAGTGGTTCCCTATAACCTCCAGCATCAAATATAAAGCCATCAAGTATAATTCCATAAGATTGAGTTTTTGCCTTTTGTTGTACTCCCCACACTCGCTACAGTGTTTGACATTGTTAATAAATGCTTGTTGACTTCTGATTGGACTATATGATATGCCATATGAAGGTCAGTGGGATGTTTAAACTGGTGAAGAGAAAGTCTGGATAGGACTTGAACACCTTCTTGAAGTATTTGAAAGGTTCTTGCATGAAAGGATTGGGCTTCCTCTAGTTGGCCCTTGGGGGTAGCATTAGAGGCAAGGAACGGAAGTAGTAAAGGGACAGATTTCCATTTGATGTAAGAAAATACTTACATATTAAAGCTTTTCAAAAGAGTGACGAGAAGCCTTAGAAAGTTGTAGGTTTAAGATCACAAGAGGATTTCATGAAAACATATCAAGGGTATTAGAGAGGTGTGGGGAGTGGATAGAGAACTAGCCCTGGAGTCAGGGGGACCTGAGTTCAAATTTAACCTCAGACACTTGACACTTACTAGATGTGTGACCCTGGGCAAGTCATTTAACCCTGATTGCCTCTAAAAAAACAAATTAGAGAGGTGTTTATGTTTGGGTAGGTTTTAGTCTAGTGAATTCCCTTCCCACTCTGAGACTCAGGGATCTTGTCATTGTTAGGTACAATGAGTAAAACCACCTGCAATATTGCAGGGACAGCTATTAATACTGACAGTATTTCTTTTGCACTCATAGCTACTCTCAGCTTCCCAAATAAATATTGACTCCTCAGGTCCCTTAGCTTTTTCTATTTCTATTTGAAATATAAAAACATAGCACTTCAAAGATGAATATATATGAAAAAGACACATGTAAAATACATAAAACTTTTCAATAAGCAGAATAATTTCAATGTTTTTCATTGATTTCTCTTACCATTGAAGTAAACTACAAATCCACATTAAGTATTAAAGATTAATATACATATATTAATGATATGGCCTGGGATCATGAAGAGTTGGGCACAACTGAAAAGTGGCTGACCAAAAAGAACTGGCCATCAATTCTTTATCCACATAACTCCTGTAATGGAAAGTTCACTACCTCATGAGGCAACCCATTTCATCTTTGGATACCTCTAATTATTCCCATTTGGATCAGAGCTGGAAAGAAACTTAAAATAAGTGAGTTGGTCTAGAATAATCTCTGGATTATCTAATGCTGAAGTCCTGAGGAATTTCCAAGGGTCTGTGGTTCACAGTCAGAATCTATGCCTCCAGATACAGTACAAGGCTTAAAAGTGAAACTGATTGTTCCCATTTTAGGAAAATGATTATTCGTGTTTTCCTCTCTGTCTGTCTTTTTCCGTATCTCAGTTTTCTCTTTGTGAGAAAGCAAGTAAACAGAAGAGGAAATGGAAGGGAAAGAGAGATTATATTGAAAGAGAAAATGACTATTCTATGTGTTTTCTGGTACAGTTGACATCCTACAAGTGCCTACAGCCTTGTGAATAGTACTCCCTCCAATCAGCTTGTCCAGGATTTTTTCAAGGACATTTCCCATTGATCTAACCTCCTTTGAACTCTACTCAGCAAGCTTGGTTAGCTCTCAGTTCATCACAAGTTGTCTGTCCATTCTGAACATTTTTAAGGCTTTTGGCTTCTCATCACACCATGCCTGGATTCTAATTTCTCTTCCACTTAGACCTGGTCTCTCCATTGCTGTGAGGCCTCTCCATGTGCAGGTGACTCCCCAATGAATCAACAGGACTGGTTTCTACAATGATATCCATACTCCTGGTGGAAAAAGCCAAAATTTCAATGTCTGGTCTATTTTGTTACTTAAGAGCCTTCCAACACTGAGATTTTATGACTTTGAGGTCATCCAAACAAACCTCTCTTCTAATGTAAGGAGTCCCCTCTATGATACCAATACTTTTGACTGAGTGTCATACAGCCTCTGCCTCAACCCCTCCAGTAAAAGAGAACTCAGGGCTTCATGAAGAAGTCAATCCCATTGTGAGATAATTCTAAATCTTAGAAAGTTCTCATAAACTCTGGTAAAAGGAGAAAATTGGAAAGGGAAGGGATTGAAACAGGATTAAAATGAGCTTTGGAGGTTTTCTGTGTACTGACAATTATTCTTTCTCTATCTGTCCCTCATTACCAAAAAGTAATGGCAAGGTAATTATCTAGCATTACCAGCCTCAGCTGAGTTCACTTTGGGACATTGAAAGAGGCGAATGGCAATTCTTAAAATCTGGATAAAAACAGAGTGAAAGAAAATATGCCATGATCTCTTTGGAAGGATACAGATATTGGAACAGCCCCCACTCGGGGGATGACAGACATGGCCCCAGCTCAAGGATAACAGTCAAACTTACGAAATGTTTCATTTAAAAAAAAATATGAAGAATTCAGAGAAAAATAGGGAGGATTTGTAGGAAGTGGTGCAGAATAGGAAAAAAGCAGAACCAAGAGAATAATGCACATCACAACTATGATAATGTAAACAGTAACAACACTAAAAGACAGTCAAACTCTGATGAATTCTAATTAACAGTTTCAGTTCTGGAACATTGATAAGGAAATACACCATCTTTTTCTCAGTAGAGAAGTAGCAGTGTGATTGTGGAATAAGATACACACTGTCAGACACAGTCATTATAGGAGATGACTTTTAAAAATTTTTTTCTTTGTTACAAGGAAGAATTTGATGGGGAAGACAGTTTGGATATGGAGAAATAACTGTGATTTAAATATAGTCAGCAATTGGTCAACAAGTGCTTAATGGTAAGTGCTAACAAAGTGCCAGGCCCAGTGCTAAGCACTCGATACAAAGAAATGGAAAAAAAAAAACATCATCCCTGCCCTTAAAGAGCTCATATCCTAAATACAAAAGGAAAGAAAGAAAGAAAGAAAGAAAGAAAGAAAGAAAGAAAGAAA
>NW_027187339.1:6994380-7043834 GCF_028583685.1 Petaurus breviceps papuanus
AAAGAAAGAAAGAAAGAAAGAAAGAAAGAAAGAAAGAAAGAAAGAAAAAGAAAGAAGGAGAAAGAGAAAGAAAAGAAAGGAGAAAGGGAGAAGAGAAAAGCAAAGAAGGGAGAAGGAAGGAAGGGAGAGAGAGAGAGAGAGGAGAAGGAAGAGCTTCAAGGGTAACATATTGGGTTTGAGTTAGATGGAGGGAACTTCCAGATCACAAGAACTCTAAAGCAATGACTTTTTTTTAAGTCATCTGTATGGTTGTATTACTGCCTCAACACAGACTTTTTCCCTGTTAGATGACCTTGAGATTCCAAGAACTGGCAGTGATTATTATCCCTATTTATTAGACTTGGACCTCAAAAGGGGTTTATAGATCATGTAATCCAGAACCTTTGTTTTATGTGTAATCCAGAACTAAAGCTGCTGTTTCCACAGCCTGGATCAAGGCTGTGCTTCTCCATAATTACTGGGCTTTTTTTTCTGCCTCTCTTCTGGATGTCCTTAACAAGAGGAAAAAGCCTCTTCCTTCCCTCTCAAACATGGAGAATAACTAGCACCTTGCTGCTTCCAAGGAGAAAGGATTCCAGCTTGTTAGAGGCTGATTCTCCTCCCTGGTCTGGCCTGGTGCCAGTGCAGGGCAAAGTCAGAGTCTGCTCTGCCATGTTGCTTCTATGTTCTGGTAGTTTTTGTGTCTCCTTCCATCTTGGTCCAGGTCTTTGGCATGGGCCAAGAGCTCCTCGGTTGTCCCAAGACTTTACCATGGACCAAGAACTTCTCCAAGCCCAGGTCATTTGGCCCAGGAATGCTTTCATCAGTCTTGCCCTGCCAATACATTGCTGTCTGTTCACATTCCCATAACTCCTGGCTTGGTGCAGTAACTCATTCACAATCACTTCTGCCTTCCTCTAATGCTATCCCTGATGCCTATTTGCTGGCCTGGGGGTGGGGGGAGCATGTGTTTACTCCTCTCCTGGGAAGCCATGTCACTTTCTGGGGAGGTAACATAAAACCAAAGGTCTCTCTCTACAGTACTAGTCTACAAAGGTTTTCCATCACACATCCCTGCCTGTTTTTTTTTTAAACTAAATCACAGGGATGTAGCTCAGGTGTTGGGACTAGCAGTGAATCATCAGTCATCATTACTGTGGTAAAAATGGGGCAACAAGTACCCAGGGCCTGACAAAGAGAAGTCAACAACACCAGAACAAAATGAAAGAAGAAATGAGGACTTTGATGCCTTTTCTCAGCAACATTAAACCAAAACAGAAAGTCTATGTCAGTAGTGCAACAAATACCTAGGACAATCCTTGGGTACACCGCTACCTGAGAAACTGAGTCACAGGGAGGATTTGCCCAAGATAACCAGTATGCAAACCCTTATCCGATAACTCCAAATGTGGTGGTTTTTTCCCACTTCCCTGCTTTGCTGCTGACTTTCTAGAGTCTACTATAGCCTTACCTTAGAACTTTCCTGAGAGCCTCGGGTCTCCTCACCCTGGAACATTCCTCTGCCATGCCAGCCCCCTTCTCCCACTAGGAAGTTCCTCCAAAGTTCTCCATTTTGGAGAGGGTCCCAGGCTTCACTTCCCTGCAAGCTGTGCTCCTGACTTTCAACACCACACTTCAGGTATCATCATCACACTTTTCACACCCATCACACCCATCACACACATCACACCCCTGCTTTTCAACTCCACTTCCTGTATTGTCTTCCTTCATTAGAAATTAAGCTCCTTGAGGGAAGTCTCTCTATTTGCTTGTTTCTGCAGCCTTATCACTTAGCACAGTGACTGGCAGATGCTGTTGTCTTCACCATCATGTCAACCTTGTTATTGCTTTAGTTGTTTCAGTCATGTCTGAATCTTCACGACACCTTATTGTGGAGTTTTCTTGGCAGAGATACAGGAGTGGCTTGCCATTTCCTTCTCCAGCTTATTTTCTATATGAGGCAACTGAGGCAAATAATGTTAAGTGACTTGCCCAGGGTCACAGAGCTAGTAAGTGTCTGAGGTCACATTTGAACTCAGGAAGAGGAATCTTTCTGATTCCATGCCCAGTACTCTATCCACTGTACCACCTAGCTGCCCAGATAGTAAGTGCTTAATGAAAGCTTGTTGCATTTATTGTCTTTCCATTCCACAGGGCTAGACACTGAGGAACAGAGGGATTCAATGATTTAGCCACACACACACATCAGGCTCCTGGAAGAGTTAGAATTAAGACTCAGATCTCCTTGACTCATCCTAGGCTTTTCTCACCATATTGTTTCCAAGATAGAAAATGCCATATCTGAAACATCTACCAGAAACTCAAACTTAATGAACATGATTTAGCAGATTGCCTGAGTTCTAGTACTGGTTCTGTCACTTAATAACAGTTGGGGGACTTCAATCAAGCCACTTCCTCTCTCTGAGTGTCATTTTCCTAATCTATAAAGGACTTCACATCCATCATTTCATCTGATCTTCAGAGAAATTCTGAGAGGTAGGTAGTATAAATCCTTACAAAGCAAAAGTCAGAGTAAACTCTTTAATTTGTTGAACTCCAAATGGATCCCAACCCAAATAGTGACTTAAAAATATATTTGATACTGTAAGACTTAATGAAGTGAATCTACATTTTTCTTTAAAAATCCACTGAACTACAATAAAACCAGATCACTCAAATATCCTCCAAATTGACAATCAAGTGTCTGTTACCTTGTGAATACAGGGTGACAAATAAGAGAAAGATGGGGAAAGAAGGACAAGACCTCAATGAACTAGGAGTCCACTCTCACTGACATTTGCAAGTTGTTGGATTTCAGTCCAGTGACTGAATAGCTATGAGACCTTGATGGAGTCATTTCCTTTAGTTCAGTTACTTCATCTGTATAATGAGAACATTGGACTAGATGACCATGAAAAACTCCTACAGCTTGGATCCAGGACTGGTCTCCTGGGAATCTCTAAAAGAAGCCTTGAAAGTCACTGAAACTTAGAGTGTTAGGAAGACCCTTAGTGTTCATTTCCCTAATCTAACCTCTTTGTTTTATGCATGGGAACTGATCCAGAAAGGTGAAGACTCCATTCAACCTCAATGAGAAGGTTAGCAGAGAAGTCAGAATTAGAAGAAACTGAGTCTCCAGACCCCGCAGGAGTGCTTTTTCCACGATGTCGTCCCTCTCTTAAAGATTTTCAGACCTAGAGCAAGAGAGGGGAGCTGGCATAAAATCATCCCCATCAGTCCATTTTTCCATTTGTGGAATGCTTTCCAAAGTACTTTCACAGCCATTATCTCATTCAGTCCTTATAATAACCCAGTGAAATGGGCAGGGCAGTTTTTATTCCTTTACTGAAAAGAGAAGAAAATGAAAATCTGTAACTAGAGAACTATGATTCAATGGAAAGAACCCAGCACTAACCATTAGGAGACCTGGGTTTCTGGGTCTGCCTCTTGGACAAGTTATTTCCCCTCTCTAAGGCTCAGTTTCCCTTGTGTGATTAAGAAAATGGGGATAGATACCCTTCAGGAGACAAAAATAATCATACATTGAAAAGGATCAATTGCTGCTTTCTCAGCTCCCCACCTACCAAGAGAAAGCGACTGTCTTCTTTGGTTGCCCAATGAAATCCCAATAACAATTACTGTGATCTTTGTTCCTTCCTGGTTGGGGCACATACCTGGGTATGAGAGCTGCATGAACAAGGAGAGGAAAGAGAGGGATTGACCTAGCATTGACATGTGTATTTTGGTCAGTTGTTAGATGACAGGGTTGTCAGGTGGCCAGCTGTGTTCTTCATATTCCGACTGTTGGGCTAGCTGCTTTCTATTGCTTTTCCAGGAAAACATTAAGCTGGTAAAGGGTGAATTGGGAAGATGACTTTCATCATCATTATGATTGTGATGGCCTCTGTTTTGGAAAGCATCTCAGCAGTACAGTGGGAGTGTATTCCAAATAAGTGCCATGAACAGCATTTTCCCATCACTGAGCTGGCTCCTCTATTCCATAATTTAGACATGTATATTTGCTTACACAGCTTTATATATTTGCGTATATGTGTGTGTTTGTGTATCAGACAGTTTTTATCCCTTTGCTGAGAAGATATTTATAAATATAGTCATTTACAAATAATAGTTACATATATTACAAATATACACATGTATATATTTGAATTTTATATTTATATTATGTGTGTATATACACATGTTATTACATGTGTGTATACATATATGTGTATGTTATATGTGTGTTAATCTTTGTAAGTTCTTTAAAGCTTACCTCAACTTGTCACTCAGCTAGTAATAAGTGTTACAGCTGGAATTTGGGCCCAGGCCTCGTCTTCTCCATTAGGTTGTCTTCCCATAATACTCTGCCTCTCTCAAAGTAATAAACATACATTCAATTCCCATTCAACTGAAATGCGCTCAGCCTATATGCAAGGTCTTGGGCTCAGGGTGGGGGTCAGGGTTACAAAGATGAAAACTGGCACAGACCCTTTTTGCCAAGAGGTTACAATTGAATAGAAGGGATTTCAGCATATACAAAAATAGCTATGCTTCTCTAGAATGGGGGAAGGAGGGTGGGTTACATGTTTTACTCTTAGATGATGCCAGCATGTGCCTCTCCCCTCCCAAGTTTCTAATAGCTTTGAGGACTATCAAAGCTTCAAGATACTAAGCATGGCATTCTATTTATTTTAATTGGGCAAATATCTTAAAAATAGAAATAGTTCTTTACACTGCTGAATGCAGTGTTAACTCATTTTAATGAGTATAAAAGATACTTTCATCTCAAAATAAGGGCAATATACATGGCTATACATTAATTCCCAGAGGGAGTGAGGAACTTGTTGATAATTAAAAGGGGAGGATGAAATAAGGGTGACATTTATTTCCAGTCTCAAAAAGATTCATCCAGAAGGGTCAACCACCGAAAGATAGGGCACATTGCTGACATCCCAAGGCAGAGAAGAGGTAAAAGAAATTATCTTGGCACAATTTAGCTGTCAGTAAGGATTGGGGAACTTCCACTGAGGCAAAGAGTAAGGGATTAAAAAAAATTATCAATTTTTTTAGATTAACTTTAGAGGCTCCTTGCATAACCAAAGACAAAGCAATGAGGTAGTTTAGAAGAATGAAAAGCGTGTTAACTAGCCCCAAGGCACGTGGTCTAGGTACCCTCAATCTCAGAGAGCAATAATATCTCTACTGTGGGGTAGAGTTTCAAAGGATAGCAACTAAGAAACTGGATAGCCCTAGCTTCTTGGATGAGAAGCAAAAACTCCAGCAACTTCAGAAGCATAGAAGAAAGAAGGAGAGGGTGGAAACTTCATACATTAAAACTGAGGAAGCCAGGGAATTGCAAGAGCAAGTCAGCGTGCCATGGGAGGCAAAGCCAACAGGCAACAGGAAAGCACAAGAAATGCTTCCTGGGAGATGTAACTGTTAGAATTTAGATAAAAGAGGCTTTCTTAGCCCCAGCATAAGACAGAAAACACAGAAAATTAAATTCTTTTTCATCTTGGAGTATGAGACTTCCTGGGATTTGCTCCCTTCCCCACCCAGTCTGGGAGAGCATACTCATATTGTGTTTGGAGAGATCCTACTGTGTGATGGATTTATTTTGCTATTGTGTGTCAAGTACTTTTCTATTTAATTTATAGCAGCAGATAGGCATGCAGAAGAAACTAAGAATAGAAGCTAAGCTGGAAAGGCCCCAGAAAAAAATACTGTCTTAATTATGTATATTTATCAGCAGTGGAAAAAAAGTAAGGATTTTTATACTGTATTCTGTCCAGCACAATGTCTCTCTGTCTCCCTATATGTGCATTCAGATAGGAAAGGCTTCAGGGAAAAAACAATTTTAAAAAATTTCAAAAGGCTGTATATTTTAGAATCAGGGAGTATTTGGACTAGACTATCTCCATTAATCAATCAATCAACATTTATTAAGTGCCTACTATATTATAGGCATTGGCTAAGCACTGAGTGATATGCAAAGAGTGAAAAGAAAGCCCCTACCTTCCATGGCACTTTTTAGCTCTAAGTATCCATGAGTTCACAGGATTAATGAATATCTACCTCTTTAAAATAATAGCAGTGTAGTAATTTGTCCTAGGAGCACTACTGATATTTATATAGTGATTTAAGGTTTGTAAGCAATTTATATAAATTTTCTCACTTGAGTCTCAAAGCAACCCTATCAGGTATTATTATTATTTCAATTTTATATATGAGAAAACTAATATTCAGAGGCACTGAATGACTTATCCATGGTCACACAGTTAGTAAGTATCGCCTCTTGAGTCCCGCACTGTAGTCAATGCTCCTGCAAAGTTCCAAACTCTTCTTTACTAAGTCTCTGACCATCAAATGGATTCTGCCCTTTTCTGGCATCTGATCCCATTCCAACCACACATGTTGGTGACCTAGCCTTTGCCAGCAGAGTCCAAATTCTGGCCAGTCCCACCAAACCTGGAAGGCTTTGAGTAAAGGTCTATTATCCAACTTAGCTATATGGAAAGATGCTCATTACCAGCGCATCAGCCATCAAGTAATACATTTTTGGCAGAAGCTAATGAAGGCTATCTATGAAGACATAGAATGGTTGAAATCTGTGTTAAGAGAAAGAACATCTGTACCGCTAGAATGAAGGCCTTTTTTTTTTGGTAGAAGTAGCATAGTTAATTATGTATGTTTCTTGTCTCTCATACTAGATAGTAAATTCTTGGAAAGTTGGAGCTAGATCTTGTTTCATCTGTGTCCCCAGAGCCTTGAACATACTGAACACTTAATAAATATTTGTTAAATTGAGTTGGTTTCTTTTCAATTTCACACTTAAGTTTCCTTTCCCCTCACATCCTGCAATTGGCACTTCATGCTGGAGTGCTCTCCTAGCATGCCCTTCTCCTCTATTCAACTTATCCACAGAATCAAATAACCTTGGAGGAGAAACAGATATCAATGTTCATCTGGATCAGAGGTGTCAAATTCCCGCTGCATCCTGAAATAGAGTAAAATGGAATTGGGAAATGTTTAACAAGACAAATAAAAATACAAAATGACATAGATGGTGTTAATTTAGGGTTCTCTAAGTTAACATGCAGCCTGCAGGAATCCTGTTTTTCTTTGAATTTGACACTGTTGATCTAGACCCATCTGCCCCTCAACAGGAATCCCAATCTTTAATATCCCAGACCAGTGGTCATCCAGTCTTCAGTGGTAGACCTCCAGTAAGAGAGAAATACATTCAAGACAGCCCATTCCTCCACCAATTGCTGTGAAACTTTTCTTCATATTACTGAGTGATGATATTAAGGATCTGTAATTTCATGAAAGTGGGTTAAAAATAATATTTCCTAAATTAACTCATATTGAAACCTCTCTAAAATGTAGAAGAGAGTCTTTGAGAGTTGTTGTAGTTGTTGAGTTGTGTTACACTCTTCTTGACCACATTTGGGATTCTCTTGGTAGAGATGCTGGAGTGATTTGCCATTTCCTCCCCCTGCTCATTTTATAAATGAGGAAACTGAGGCAACCAAGGTTAAGTGACTTGCCGAGGGTCACTTGCCGACTGTCTGAGGTCAGATTTGAACTCAAGAAGAGGAATATTCCTGACTCCAGGTCTCATACTCTATCCACTGTTCCACCTGGTTACTATGGTAGAAAAATTTCCCACCCAGTGTCCAACTTAAAGATGTTTCCACAAACTTAGCTAGACAGTTTCTTAGGCTGTACCTCTGTGCTCCACCATTGGACCCATATTCTAAACTTTTCTTTTCATTATTCTGATGTTTCCTTAGGGATCTATTGATAAACAAAAATTTTCATACCAAGATGGATTTTTGGAGGTATCTATGTTGAGAACTAGAGCTAACTTTTCCCCCAGTCTCAAGAACACTAAACACTCAAATTAGATGAGCTAAAGAGATTCTCAAGTTGAGAGAGAGTGGACAGGAGAGGGAGGATGGAAAAGAGAGAGGTTCATTGGAACTTTTCTTAATTTCTTTTGTTGGGAAAGGGGAGGTGAAATTTTATACACTACCTCACACAGAACAGGGCCAGGCTCCTATTTATTCAATATATGAAGGAGGATTAGGAGGGAGGTCTGAGTGGAGTAGAAGGGTATGCTTTCAAAGAGTGATGTCAAACTTAAGAAGATCCCTATGGGTGCCTATCGACTTAGGAAATCACAAATTAACATTATCTACGTTATATTTTATTTATTTTATTAAACATCTCCCAATTACATCGTTTGACTCCTCTGCATTGGAACACCGTCAGAGAGAAAGCACTAGAAAGGATCAGATTGGAGGCTGCCACACTCATGTATATTGTCCCTGAAGAACTTTAAATGGGCATTTTCAACAGGTAATTATTGTTGCTTCGTGGGTACAGAAATCATAGAAATAATTCCCTGAAAGCTGGAAAGCAGCATAAAAGATCTCATTTGGTTGCCCAGTCTTGCTGATGCTTCTTCTTCCCCCTTTCAGTCCCATTCCTATTCCCAACAAAATGTATTTGGAGGTGTATGGGGAAAGTCACCTACTTAAGGATAAACAGATCAGCTACTTGTAGACCTTCCCTCTATTGTTAATTGTTAAATAGAATTAAAGTTGCTGCAGGAGATCATCCCATGAAGAAATAAATGCCCATGACAACGTATGTGTGTTGACCAACTTTGATAGACTGGACTCTTCTCAGCAATGCAGTGATATAAGTCAATCCCAAAAGATGCATGATGGAGAGAAAAAATGTGCATCCAGAGAAAGAACTAGAAAGAACTAAGTTTATATCCAGGTGGAAGCAAAATACCTGATCTTTTTCATTCTCTTATTTGGTTTTATGTCCTCTTTACCATTTTTCATTCCAGCTGGTACAATCTGTCCTTATAACCTGACCAATGTATAATGTGAAAGTATTTACTGATCCTATACTTGACTATAAGCCAACATGGGGGGGGGGGAAGGAGGGGGACAAAATGTGAAATTCAAGGAATTGTGGAATTGAATCCTGTAAACTAAAAGGAAATAAACAAATTAATAAATAAAGAAGAGGAGATTGTAAAAAAAAAATACAACATGGACACAGACAAATAAATACAAAATATATTTAAAAAAAAAAAAAGAAAGAAATGCCCATGGAAAGACTTGGAATACCCCCTGCAGTTGGACCTTAAGGTCCCTTCCCAAAAGAGGGCTTTTTATCTCTCCTGAAGCCCTTCAGTGTATGTTGCTAATTTGAAATTTTATTTTACAATCTGACCCTTTAGGCCATGGTTCTTCTTCCCTTAAGTCAAGCAAGTCAGTGTCAATTAAAGCTCCTCAAAAAGTTGCTCCTAAGTCTGGTAGTGCTTTCCCTCTGGGAAAATCTGATGAAATAAGGGAGGACCATAGTTCGAGAACACTGGATGCTGGAAAGAGAATTGGGGGCAGTCAGAAGAGAAAATATTAAAGAAAAAAGAGAAAGGAAAACAGGAATCGATGTACAAGTATTTATTAAGCAACTACTGAGTTCCAGGAACTGTTTTAGGTAATGGGGAAAAAATACAAGCACACCTCAGAGATATTGCAGGTTCAGTTCCAGACTACTGCAATAAAGGAAATATCACAATAAAGTAAGTCACAAATTTTTTTGTTTCCCAGTGCATATAAAAGTTATGTTTATATTATACTATAATATATTAAGTGTGAAATAGTATCATGTCTAAAAAAATGTATATACCTTAATTTTAAAATACTTTGTTGCTAAAAAATGCTAACCATCATCAAGCAGTAATATTTTTCCTGGTCGGGGGGGGGGGGGTCTTGTCTCAGTGTTGATGGCTACTGACTGATCAGGATAGTGGTGGTTGAGACAATTTCTTAAAATAAGACAATAGTGAAGCTTGCTGCATCGATTGATTCTTCCTTTCACGTGAACACTTAGAGATCATTGTAGGGATATTAACTGGCCTAATTTCAATATTGTTGTATCTCCAGGAACTGGGGGACAGGAAGAGAGGGGGAGAGACTAGAAATGGCCAATTGCTGGAGTAGTCAAAACACACAAGATGTCTTATGTGGTGACCCCAAAACAATTACAATAGGAACATCAAAGATCGCTGATCACAGACCACCATAAAAGTTATCATAATAATGAACAAGTTTGAAATATTACAAGAATTACTAAAATGTGACACAGAGACACAATGTGAGCACATGCTGTTGGAAAAATGGCACCAATAGCTCCAATAGACTTACTCCACACAGGGTTGCCACAAACCTTCAATTGGTGAAAAAAAAAAAAACCATAGTATCTACATATTGAAATCAAGTGAAAAGTAACAAAACAAAGTGTACCTGCACAAAAGTGAACAAGTCCTGTCTTCAACTAACAGAACTCATATACTCAGGGGAGAAAGTAAGTATATGTATGTAATATGTATGTGTATAGGCATGTATGTTGTTCCAAAAAGGTTTACTACAGTTTTAATAACTTGTATGTGTACAACATACATACATAACATAAATATACATATACATACACATAAATACATATATAAACTATATCAAATCACTATATGAGCTCAAAATAATTGGGGAAGAGAATGTAATAGCAGCTGGGGCAGGGATCAGGAAAGGCCTCGTGGAGAAGGTAACATTTGCCAGATTTGGTGGTCCATACCTGTTATCCCCACTACTGGGGAGGCTGAGGTTAATGACTCTCCTGAGCTTGGGACACCTGGACTTCCGTGGGCTAAGTCAGTCAGTATTAAGACAGTGACCACCAAGTTACTAAGGATGGTGAACTGACCCAGGTTGGAAACAGAGCAAGTCAAAGCCCCCATTCAGACTGATAGTGCAATTGGCCCATGAGTAACCCCTATATACTTCCAACTTGGATGAGATAGGGAGACTCAGTCTTTAAATTTAAAATAATAATAATAATAAAAAGAAAGGTGACACTTGAGCCAAGCCTCGAAGGCAACTAGGAATTCCAAGAGGCAGAAGTGAATGGAAAGTGCTTATTATTCTAGGAATTGGGAACAGCCTGAGGAGGGCCGGAGAAGGGAACTAGGGTATCATGGGAGGAACAGTCCATTCTATAAGATACCTCAGGAGTGGTCATTCAGCCTCTGTTGAGGTAAGAAATAATCCCCTCCCTCCCAAAAAGGCTCGTTATTTTTAGTAAGCTTTAATTGGTAGAATGTTATTGTTGTTGGGTTGTTGGGGTCCTCTTACTTTTTTCCCTCTTACTTCAAGTCAAAACCTGCCTCTTTATAACTTATACCCACTGCTCTAGCTCTGCCCTCTGGGGCCCCAAAGAACAAATCTATCTCTCTTCCAGGTAACAGCCCTTCAGATGCTTGAAGGAAGCTATTGAATCACTTCTAAGTCTTCACTTCTGCAGAGTAAACATTCTCATTTCCTTCAATAACACAAACAGGATAGATCTCAAGGCTCTTGACCATCCAGGCTGCCTGAGTGTCTCTGGACACTCTCCCACTTATTTATGCCCTTCCTGAAATGTAGCACCCAGAATCGAGCAAAACATACCAGATGTGGACAGCCCAGGGCAGAAAGCATCAAGACTGTGACTGAGAGAGCCCCTAGACAGGCCTGTCTCTCAGCAAGCAGCCCAAGATTGTACTAGCCCAGGCTCTGCTATCAGCTTGCTAACCTATACTTGAGTTTGCAGGCCTCCAAAACCCCCAGATCTTTTTCTTTTCAGGTGAAATTCTCTACAGCCATGATGTCCTCATAATGTGCTTGTAAAGTTAACTTTTTAATTCTTATTAAATTTTATAATAAATAATAGTATTTTGTTATTATAATAAATTATACTATAAAAAATAATTTAAAGTTGTTGAAATACTTTCCTTACAATAAATTGTGAACTGTGTGGTATATTATTTGTTCTCATTTCAGAGAGGCCCAAAGTTACCCAGGTCCACTAATAGGTAGGTGAAGTAGAAAGAGTGCTAAGTCTGGAGTCAGGAAATCCTGAATTCAAATCTGGCCTCAAACACTTATTGGCTGTGTAACCCTGGGGGAGTCATTTAACCTCAGTTTTCTCATCTGCAAGATGGAAATAATAATCATGCCTACTTCCCAGAGTTGTTGTAAGGATAAAATTAAATACAATTTTTAAACCTTAAAAGTTTGCAATAAATGCTATCTATGTTTATTATTATCAGTCAGGGCTACCTAAACAACAATGAATAGTGACAGCTTGGGTTCACAAAGTGTAGTGTGAAGCTCTGTACTGACAGTAGACAGTTTCCAGTTTCAGCTTCTCCATTAACTTGTGTTGTTAACACAACGAGCATTTGTTTGGAAAAGTCATTAGCTTCTCTGAGCCTGTTTCCTCAAGTATAAAGTACAGTCAGCATTCAAAGTGGCTCCATTCTATGAAGTAAGGTATTCCAAGAAATCATGCTGTGGTTTGTTTCGTTTTTTTGAAGGGTAGACAGTACAACTGGGTCTGTCTCTTTTTAATTACTTATTGATAGTTTCTGCCCCGGGCAATGCTTCCCAGAGGAGTCAAATGTAGGTGTTTCTTAGGCAGAAGTAGAATCCATCTTAGAATCTTTGGCATCATTCAGGGAATAGCTTGGGTACCTTCTCTGAGATGAGATCATTCATGATGCCCCAGCTGTTTGTGTTCCTTACTCATGAAACTTTTGTCTTCTTCTGTAATTCTGTGTCGTTTTTTTTTAGTTGTGTGCATTTAAAAGGATTTTTCTGAGAAGGGGTCCACAGAGACTACTTCAAAGGGTTCCATGCATAAAAGAAGGTCAAGAACCTCGGCTCTGGGTACAAGAAGGCACAGTTGAAGTTGATGGTGTGCCGTCCAAAAGTCTTCAGGACCACCAATCTAGAGGGATAGAACCCTAAGTGAATAATCTAGAAGTAGCCTGATAGAAAAAAAAAATCAGATAAAGTAATTTACACCTCAGTTGTAATGCATGTTTTATCATCGCATGCTCTCCTACCAGGAAAACCTGCATTCTAAACTGCATCTTCACCAAGGTACAAAGGCTTTCATTTCACTAGGACCTCAATGCATGGGGCCAGGGCCAGGACCAGGGAGATGGGGAGGAAAGTTGGCTAAAGGGCCCTTTTGCTGTCATTGACATTTCACTGAGACACATCTGCTTTGTACACCCAGGGATGAGGGACAAAAGAAAGCTAATGGGAGTTTTCTACAGGTGAAGGATCTTGGGCTACCTTTAGACGTTAGAAATTTACTTCTCCCTCCTAGAAGGGCCCAGACTGGCAGAGAGCCCACATTTGAGAGGACTGTTTTCATCCTGGGGGCTTAAAGACAGAAGAAATAGAAGAAAGAGATTTGCCACCAGGTTTGTTTTCTCCCTCTTTTTCCCTATTTACCCTAAAAGTCAAGGCCAGGGTTGCTCTTCATGGGAGAGTTTTGATTACATACCTTTGGGGTGTGTTTTCTCTCATTTCCCAGAAACCCTTTGCAGTCAGTAACCAGAGGGTCATAGGAGCCTGCCTTTACTTTGCCCTACAGAATATTCCCTTATCCTGTGGTCCTCCAGAGTCCCAGCTGCTGTTGCTAGAATGATTTAAGAATGGAAAGTTCTGGGTTGGGGTACAAAATTAAAACATTGATGGCAAACTCAAGTAGAAAGTGGGTCACTAATCTGTACATGAGGATACCTAAGGGCTACAGGTTGACTCAGAAAACCACATCTTTACATTGTCTACATCCTATTGTATTTTTACTGATTTTGTTCGATATTTCCCAATGACATTTTAATCTGATTCAGCTGCACTGGGGAATGTTGTGGGCAGCATGTTTGACACCTCTGATTTAAAATACAACCTTGTACTCAGCCAGGCACATCCTTGGGTATGGTGCAGAAATTGGCCCCAGAGCCTCCCACCTCCTCTTTTGCTTGGGCCCCCATTCTCTACATCACAGTGTTATCATGTTCTCTCCCCTCTTTCCCCCTTCCCTTGTCCGCACAAACCCAGCTCAAGGCTCCCAATCATAATGCAAACTATGGGTGAACTCCTTCAAACTATGGCTTAAGGGCTAAATGCAATACTCCAACCTAGAGTAGTTTCACTGTAGTAAAGGATTATGTTTCCAGTGGTAGAATGTTAGGCAATGTGTCAAGAGAATAGAGATGATATTTTAATATATGACCTCTTCACAGAGCCCCTGAAACCATACTGTGGAAGCTGAAACCTTATGTGTACTTGTCTAGGGCTGGCCTTGTTCCAGAGTCCTTCCTAATGTGAGGACCCAAGAAGGTTGGGTGGAAGTAGGTGACAGTGTCCTCTTGAAATACCCTAGGCCCAATCTGCTTGCTTGCAATCAATTTTCATTTTCAAACTGGGCCCAGAGCTTACTACAACCATCAAAGTAATTCTAAGCAGTGGGGAGGGAATGTTAAAGCATTTCTCTGGGCCTTTCTCTGCCTCCCCACACCTTCCTCAGGGAACTTTCAGCCACACATAGCAAAAGAATAAACGAGAAAAGTAAAGGCCTGAGCTCTGGCCAAAGACCCCATAGCAAATCATGTTATGGACTCCCTTGAAATTGGGCTCGTGGGGATGCACTTTGGCGAGGCAAGGACAGAAATGGAAAGGGTTATTTTGCTGGAGGCCTCACGAGGATGCAGTTTCCTATTTTGAGATTTTTGAGAAATAACAGGAAAGTAAGCTGCCAGGGGTCAAGGGCCGTGTTCCCTACTTCCTCTACATCCTCCTAATGGTATTAGAACTATACACTGTGGGTGTTCAGTACATGGTGGTCCTACCCTCCCAGCCCAGCTTAAGTTCCCCCTCAACCAGGAAGACATCCTGTACCTCACTCAGTGATGGTCTCCCCTCTTTCACAACCCCAGAACTTCCAGCAAGAACCCTCACCATCCACTACTTGTCTATGTACTATCTCAGATCCCTGTCTAGGTTGAACGATGCTCCAAGACAGAGACCTCATTTCCATATGCCTCTCCCACAGCACCAAGCACAAGGCTGGTTGAATGTTTCCCTCAGTAGAAGGTGTGTAATCCCCATTTTACAGATGGGGAAACTGAGGCTCAGAGAGGAAAGTGATTGACTAAAGATCACTTGGTAGAGCGGGGCTTCAAATTTACATCTCTTGACTACAGGTCCAGTATTCTTTCATCCCTCTTGAGACCGGTGGCACACAGCTGGCCAGTTTTCTAAATCCAGATCTCATATATTATTAGCACACTGCACTGAACTTGCAATCAAGAAGACCTGAGTTCAGATCAGGCCCTAGACACTTACTAGCAACATGACTCTGGGAAAGTCACTTAACCTCTGCCTGCCTCAGTTTCCTTATTTGTAAAATGGGAATAATACTGACACCTACCTCCCAGGGGTGTTGTGAGGATCAAATGAGGTTTTGTAAACTCTAATTAAATGCTGGCTGCTATTGTTATTATAATGATCATTATTATCTCCTGATAACAGCTTTTTCTATATCTATAGATCATAAAATTTGTACTAAAGAGTTCCTTTGGTCAATAGTATGGAGGTGACCCTGGATTCCTGAAGACTTTGCCAGTGGGGCATAAACTCTGGTAGGTCCTACTGAAATGGGAAAGCTTGGATGGTCTGTCTTGTCATGGACCACACATCTCATCTGAGAACCCCCAGAGACAAGATGGTCAACTTGACAACAAAACAATTAACTTTTCTGGTCATGGCAATTTTCAAAGGCCAGGTACTAAGTTGTAGAGAGATGATGGCCTGGGATGGTGCAAGGAATACTCCCACCAACAAATGTATGGCATCTTAGGGCCACAGTATGATTGTTGACTTTTTACAGATGAGGAAAATGAGGCTTCACAAGTTTTAGTGACTTGCCCAGGGTCACACATTGGCAGAACCAGGCCTGAAATCCAGTCCTCCTGACTCCTATAAGTCCAGCATTCCTTGAACCTTGCTGGGTTAATCATTCCAGTGCAGGGACTCCCTGCCCTGCCAATGAATCAGGGTGAAATCAGTCTCTGGAACTTCTCTTAGCTCTAGTGAGAATGTCTCAATATAAACCCCCAAGGAGAAGTGGAAGCCCACATGTGTCTGAGGCATAGAAGCTCTCCCCCACCCCAAAACTTGTTCCACAAAGAAAAATCAGGAAAGATAGTCTAAGCAGGAGGCCAGTCTGTGTACTGACTCTGAGGGCCAGGGCTTTCTTTGCTTCAGGGAAGCATGGAGCCCATAATATGACGTTATTGCCTTGCTGATTTAAATATGTTTAATTATGTCAGGTGTTCACTCCTTAGCCGCAGCCACCCAGGCTGCTGAGAGCTAATGAAAAGCAGCAGTAATTGTCCTCACTGGACAGGCTATTGAAGTGTTTGCACCTGGTGAAAGCCACTGAGTCTCCCACTCTTAGGGAGGGAGCAGGTGCCCTCCCCCTTGCTCACCAGTTCCTATATTGCAGGGTACGGAGATGATGAAAGATGGGTTGGGGATTGGAGATTTCCATGAAGGCCAGGAGGAGTGATTCTTCAGTGTTAATAATCTCAGGGAATTCAATCCATCCACAAAAGAGAAATTGTTCCTTCCAAAGCATCTTGAAGAATAAACAACAATCACAAAAAAAATCTGTTTGAGGGAGTCCTGGATAAGTAAGGAAATAGAACAGGAAGTGTGCCATCATCCACTTAACCCTTCCTTCACTGGCAAAAAGTGTAGGGGGAAAAGAAAGAGGATCAGGACCCAAGAGGCAGAGAATTGGAAATATGGCCATCAGAATTCCTGCAAAGTTCAGATCACTCTTCTCTAAGATGGAGTAAATCCCAAAGGTACCTGGGATTTCTTCTTACTTTCTTCTAGCTGTTCTTGAAATAGAGCTTAAGCTATAAAAGTGATTAACATCTATTAGAGAGGGTAACAAGGTGGATTTTTTTAAATGAATTTCTCTTCCCATCTTCTACAGAAGCCTAAGTTTGGATTCAGACTTGGATGAGAATTCTGACTTTGCTTTCTACCCAAGGGACTGTGGGGACAGCACTTCTCCTTTCTGGCCTCATCTTATAGCATGAAGTGCTTAATCTCTAGATGGCCTTAAAGGTCCCTTACAAACTGAAATGCTATGATCTAAAAGTGAGGACTGTGCCCCGTATAGCACCTAACTCATGTTGTTATTGCTTGTAAGTCATGTCTGACTCTTTGTGATTCCATCTGGGGTTTTCTTGGCAAAGATACTCCAGTGGTTTGCCATTTCCTTCTCTAACTCATTTTATAGATGAGAAAGCTGAAGCAAACAAGGTTAAGTGACTTGCCCAAGGTCACACAGCTAATAAGTGTCTGAGATCAGATTTGAACTCAGGAAGAAGAGACTTCTTGACTCCAGGTCCACCATTCTGTCTGCTGAGCCACCCAGTTGTCCTAGAATTGGTCTGCTATGTGAGAACCATAGAATGAAAGAAAATCAGAGTACTTTCTATACATTATCTCACTTGAACCTCAAAACAACCCTTTAAGGTAGTTACTACAGACCCTACCCAAGTCACTTAACCCCTATCTGCCTAAATTTCCTCATCTGTAAAGTGAGGATAATAATAGCACCTCCTTGTCAGAACTATGAGGAGCAAATAAGATAATATTTTTTAAAGTATTTAGCATACTGTCTGGCGCATAGTAGATACTATATAAATACTTAATCCTTCCTTCTTTCCTTTCCTTTCTTCCTTTTTGTATTCCTTCCTCCCTTCTTTCCCCCACTACAGCTATTTTATTCCCATTTTATATATGAGTCTTGAAGGGGCCAAATGACTTCCCCATCATTACATAGCTACTGAGTGTCAGAAATGGGACTTGAATATAGACCCTTCCTGACTCTAAATACAGCACTCATTCTGTAATACATCAATTTTCTACATGACAGAACCTCCAATACTTGAAAAAGAATAGAAACTAGACACTCCCTACCCATAGTAGGCTAGAATAGATATAACCACAAGATAGCCATGACCTTTGAAGATACCTCCATGATCATCCCCTCCCAAAATTTTCCCTATGAAATAAAACTCTATCAGACTTACACAAGTTGAGTGTCTGGTCTCATAGGTGATGCAAGTTAAAATTAAGACTAATATGAAAATGATTTTGTTTCCACAGCTGATCACATGGGCAGTTTGATCCTTCACTATATTATTAGAATTCCAGTCATGAATAGGAGACTATCCTCTTTTCTGGAGAACTTCTGGGCATCTTGGTAGGGAGAGAGGGAGGAAAGAGTAGGAGGAAAGTAATACACCCAGGCAGGGACTATATCTTATCTAAACAGCACTAGTCTATAGGCAAGTGTATGTCCTAAATGAACAAGAGAGGTCAACTTTGTGGACATATATTCTAGGAAATATGAGGAACCATCTCAGTTTCTAGCAGGTTACCCCTCTTATTTGCCCTCTCCAAGAATGGAGGAAGCTGCAGCCACATGAAGATTAAAGGGAGCTCAACAAAATAATGATCAGTCAATAAGCCTTTATTAAATGCTTATAATATACCAAGCATTGTGCTAGGTTCTGAGACTGCAAAAACAAAAAAAAATCTGTCAAAGAGTCTAGAGTCTACCAGAGAAAGCAACACGTACCTCTGTAAGTATATAAAAATGGATTAATTTGGTTTAAAAAAAAGGAAAGGAAAAAGAAGAGAAGAGAGGAGAGGAGAAGAGAAGAGAAAAACTGTGGGGAGAAGGAGAAGCATCAGGAAAGGCTACAGAAGGAGGTCTTTGAGCTGGTAGTTTTTTTTTTCTTTTTGGAGGGGGGAAGGCAGGGCAATTGGGGTTAAGTGACTTGCCCAAGGTCACACAGCTAGTAAGTGTTAAGTGTCTGAGGTTGGATTTGAACTCAGGTCCTCCTGATTCCAGGGCTGCCCCTGAAATGATCTTTGAAAGAAATGAGAGGTCCTAATTTGATCCTCACAACTACCCTAAGAAGTAGGTGCTATTATTATCCCTATTTTAAATTTGAGGAAACTGAGGCAAACAGAGGTTAGATGACTTGCCTATGGTCACACAGCTAGTAAAGAATTGAAATTGCATTTGGACTCAGATCTTCCTGACTCCAATCTATCCACTGTTCTACTGCCAGTGATCATCTAATCCAACTCCCTCATTTTACATATGAGGAACTTAAGGCAAAGAGAGGTCAAATGATTTGCCAAAGGTCACACAGATAAGTAAAAACAGAATCAGAATTTGAACCCGTGTCCTCTGACTCAAATTCAGTGCTATCTCCACTGTCACATGTTTCTTCATAACAGCACAGTATAACTCACATGAAGATTGTGCTCATTTGTATTTAAATTTATTTTAATTTAAATTTAAATTGTATTTAAATACAAAAAATTGGTTTAAATGCTTGCTCTTGATCTGCTGGATAAGGAGAGAGTCCCAAGATATTCACATCTGGGGTCCAAGTCAAACGAGTTTCTCTGCTCCATATTTGTTGATAATAGGAGTTGCTGATTGGTACTAGGACCTAGCTCATAAATGGGTTACTGGCTCCTTCTAGGAGAAAATTCAGCTTCAAGAACTCCACTGACTTCTGATATTTAATACAAATCAGGCCAGAATGTACTATTTCCCCTGCTTTACCTAGAAGGGCCCTGGTGTTAAGTGTCAAGGAAGCCTCCCTCAAAGTTAGATCATAACAGCATCCTGTTCTTCTATCCTACTTATGCCACTTACTACTTATATGATCTTGGACAAGTCATTTAAACAAGTGAAGGCATTGGATCAGATAGCCCTTAGGGTTCCTTTCAGTTCTAATTCCATAATTTTAGAGTGCAGAAAACTGGGGCTGGGTTTTGGAACCACAAGGAGGTAGGTAGGTCTGTAGTTGATGCTCGTTAAGAACAACTCTGCTCCCACATAAAGGTTTAAATTTAAATAGCCCACCATACCTCTCCTCTAACACACTACTTACTCCCCCACCGCTCTCTGACCCCAGAACACTTTGCCCTATTCACTGTAACCTCATTTTGCACAGCTATAACATCTGGGAGAAGAAATACCCAGTTTTATTTGACCCAGTCCACACTGTTCTTTCTCCTCCTCTAGAACAAACACAGGAATAGCTCCTGGCCACGTCTGTTGAATCAAGTGAGGGTCATCTAGTTCAGTAGTTTCCAAAGAGGAGGACAATGGCTTAACCCCCCCCCCCAAAAGAAAGATATGTGACCAGAGAATGAGAAGATGGGCCACATCCCACTGTATCCTCATAGCCAGCCACGAACCTACCTCCACACCACTGTCCTCATCCATTCCAACACTCCTTCCTACCCTGCTGCCTGTGGTTGGCCTCAGTAATAGCCCCTTAGGGCAGTTATAACAACCCCAAAGCAGGCACCTACAGCTTCAGAGGCAAAATACATCCTAACAAGAGGGTTCTCACATCTTGCTCCATAGATCATATAGTGAGTACCTCTGCAGGCAAATTCCTAAGGGGAAATTCATGAGGACTACACAATGGAGAGAGAGAGGGATTACCAGTGCCAAGACTTTTGAGGTACCCCCTACACACACTGTTCTGTAGTATATTTCTACTTTAAGCTTGATCTCACTCTCCCAAGGGATTTTTTTTTGGGTGTTCAAAAAGTAGAGGGAAGATATAATAATAATAGCTAGGAAGTATATAGCACTTTAAGGTCTGCAAAGCAATTTATAGTATTATGTTAGTTTATCCTCACAATAACACTGGGAGGCAAGTGTTATTATTATCCCCATTTTAGAGATGAGGACACTGAGGCACATAAAGCTAAGTCATTTATCAAGGATCATACAGCTAAGGAAGTACCTAAGATAGGATTTGAACTCTGGCCTTCTTGAATCTAGGTCCAGCACTCTAACCATTGCACCACCTAGCTGCCAGCCTATAATTCCTGGTTCAGATATAATGTTTTGTACCAGTTGTTATTACTATACCACCTTAGTAAATATCTTTGCTAAAAGTAAATTGAAACTACTCTGATAATCAATGGTAAGTACATTGGTGGGGGTTCATGAGCAACAGAATTAGAAAACCAATCCCTCAGGCTTACATCTAGACTCTGAAATTAATAGTAACAATTGCCCTTTAGAGACCCAGTCAACCAATGTTAGTGGAAATTGAGAAGTGGCCTTGGAGAGGAAGCTGTAACCAAGGACAGCAAGAGCCTCCCAACACTTTGTTTTGTTTTGTTTTTGGTGGGAGTGAGAAGTTTAGGATGGGCAGAGATGAATAGGTTTTATATGCAGAACAGATTTCATTGCATTATCTTTCCGCCTTCATAACTTCCCTATTTCCATTAAGAGTATCACCATCCTTTCAGTCTTTCATGTTCTCAACCTCCTCATTATCCTTGACTTCTCCCTCAACTGAAACTGTTTCCAAACTGTTACCAATAATCTCTTAATTGCCCACACAATGGCCTTCTATGAATCCTCATACTTCCTGACCTTTTTGCAACATTTGACACTTTTGAACATCCTGTTCTTTTGAATACTTACTTTCTCCTCTCTTGGTTACTGAAAACTATTTAAGTATGTCACCTAGAAAACTCTCAAATCTTCCCGATTAAAAAAAAAAACCCTTAAAAACAGAATTTTCTAAGTCATTTAAAAGACTTCTAAAGTAAAAATTTCAATGGAATTTTAACATGTCTGTTAAAAAATATTAAAAGCTAACAACTTCTGATCAGTTGGTAAGAATAATTATTAGACCTCAGAGAAGATCAAAATTTACTGGTTCAATTTAAACAAAAACTGGTAGATGGGACTGAAAAAAGCAGTATCAGGATTTAGTAAGTGTATCTAAAGTGTAGCCAATAAGGCATTTCTTCCATTTGGTTCCACATATCTTTGTGGGCTATATTCTTTATCTATGCCAGCTATTAAAACCAAGTCTTGAAATAAACTGAATTAGAAGCAGATCTTTGAAACACTAAATCACAAAGTGTTTAACCAAGATTTTAAAAAATAATGAAGCCTATTCAATCACATTGATCTCACTAAAAATATCATTACTAATAATATTTTAGTAAGAGCAAAGAGTTTTTGTACCATCAATAAATAAAATATTTTCAAAATGTTATTCATCTCTTAATTTTCATTTTGGTTAAGTTTTACAATATGCATAAATTATTAGGATGGTAATACAATATATATGTTATAAGTAAATAGGCAAATATTAGAGATAGATTATTTAAAAAAAAAACAACCTTATTCTACTAATTGAGAATTGTGGGATATTGGGATTGGAAGGTGTCTTGGAAGTAATTTAGTCCAACATTCCATTTTTCAGATGAGGAAACTGGGACCCAGAAAGGGAAAGGTCACCCAGGGGGATGAAGTTAGAGTTAGGACTTCCCTCACTTCCAGACCAGCAACATAGAATCATAGATCATTAGAACTGGAAGAGAGCCCCTTCATTCAAGAAATAAGCCTCTAGATTTACCTGATGACACATACCTTATAAGTGGATGAATCCTAACTCTGGTTTCAAAGTTGCCAAAAAGTAACCAAATCTAATGGCTCCTTTTCCTCCTTAACCACCCTGCAGCCTTTGATGTGGTTGATCATCTGGGTAGTCTCTCCTTTCCTGGCACTCCTCTCATCTCTGTCTCCTTCCTCCCATCTTGATCGAGTTCATGACCATTAACCATGAATGTTCCCTAAGGCTCTGTCCTGGTTCTCTTCTTTTCATTCTGTGATATCTCAGTGATCTCACACATTCCCACAGGTTCAGTTACAATGCCCGTGTAGTTGATTCCAGGTCCATAAATCCATCCAAGAACCTACTGGTTGTACCCATGTCTAGAATGCTCTACCTCCTCACTTCCACTTCTGTTTCCTTGACTTCTTTCAAGACTTTGGTAGAAACCTTTCCCAGCCATCCCAGCTGCTAATGACTTTTTTCATATTCCTTCATCTACTCCATATATGCATCTAGTTATTTACAAATTATCTCCCCCATTAGAAGGTGTGCTCCTTGAGGGCAAGGATTTTTTTTTCCTTTTCTTGTATCCCCAAATGCTTAGCACAATGACTGGAACTATAATGGAGATTCTACAAAAGGAAAAAAAAGGACTCGAGGTGTGGAGTCAAAAAATGCCCCTTCATCCCATGTGGTTCCTACATTTGTCCTTGACTACCTTAGTAACATAAATTTCAACCCACTCTCTCCAGAGCCCTTCTGTGCATGCAATGGGAGAACACACTGCCACAATCCCCTTCCACTTGAGTTAGGATGAATTATTTTGTAACTACTGTTCTTGCTACACTTTCTCAGCTAATACTCTATAAAAGTTCATTGATATCAAGTGGTTAAATTAATATTATGGAGCATATTGAGGCTTATAAATGGCAGGAGGAGAAGCCTCCCCTCCCCAACCCCTCATGGAGAAGAAGCAGTTAACTGCTCGGAATGAACTCTGCCAGTGCAAATGGGAGACAGAGAAGCAAGCCCAGAGAGGGTGCTACAACTGTCCTTGTAACCCCAGCAACTACTAAAATGCCTAGTATGTGGTAGATACTTAGTAAATGCTTGCTCTCAGGTAATAATGGATGGGAAAGCACTTTGAAACATTGCAAGTGGAAAAGAGTCTTATGATCTCCTCTGCTCCAAGGTGGTGTAATGGAGAACATTATACTGGGATTCAAGAGATCAGGCTTCTGCTTGCTCCTCTGTCACTATCTTACTAGGTGGCCTTGGACAAGTCACTTCATCTCTAGGCCTCATAAATCTTCTAGTCCAGTGCCCCATGAGGAAAATAAGGTCCCTTCCAGCTCTGATAGCTAATGTGACCTTATAATATTAATGGGATTTAAGATCTTCCCGGACCATCACCAGGCCTCAGGTGGAGCCCATGAAGGGAGGCTTGCTTGTAGAAAGACTTTCACACCTTTTTGTTAATTTCTGATTCCC
The DNA here is from genome assembly GCF_028583685.1 of Petaurus breviceps papuanus. Taxonomy (NCBI): domain Eukaryota; kingdom Metazoa; phylum Chordata; class Mammalia; order Diprotodontia; family Petauridae; genus Petaurus; species Petaurus breviceps. The sequence continues at coordinate 7,018,256 of NW_027187339.1, forward strand.
ACTGAATCATGAGAGTTGTGATGCTCTCAGGCTCTAAAAAGGGTATATACTCTGAGGTTAGCATTTTGCTTTGGAGCTCACTCATTGGAAGAGTATTCATGTGATTTGGCCAGATGAGACTCTGGACCATATGAAACACCTCCCCTCCAACTCCCCTGCCCAAAGCTTTGAAAAACCCAGATGTTGGTGCTTCTCTCTCTGGTAACTATATACATATTGCTTGGTCAGACAGTTTTATCTGTCTGTTGATCTGTGCTAATTTCTCAGACAGAAACCTTGTCTGTTGATCTTTATTTCTCTGCTTGTATTTTCTCTATATTTTCTCTGTTTGTGTTTTCTCTGAAGTTCAGGGTGCTGATTTTTCCCCTGAACTGTTGAATGTAATTAAAAAAGATTGTTGACCCCTTAAACAGCTATCTTTCCTAGTAAAGCAGATCTAAGAACCTGTGCTAGCAGCCATCCTGGGTATGCCAGTGTGGTTGCTACTACAGACTTAACAAACCCCCTGGAGGTAGGAAACATGGATTGTTTCCATTTGACAAGATGAGCCAATTAAAGTCTAAGGAAATAAAGTGACTTGCACACTAGAGAGACAAAATGAATTGATATACAAGACTATCTTAAGCCTCTACAGAGCCTTGTGTTAGGACACGAGTGATTAGAAGGAAGAGGATATATTCTTTGCCCTCTTACCTCAACAAGAGACACATGCAGAGAGTTCAGAAATAAATGAAGTCAAAGAAGAATCCAAGACACTATAAAATAAGGCAAGATGAGATGTGTGATGGAAAGAGTGTTGGACTTGAATTCAGAAGACCTGAGTTGGAGCCCCAGCTCTTCCATTTAGTAGTGGGATGACCTCGCCCAAGTCCCTCTAGACCTCAATTTCCTTATCTACAAAATGAGAGAGTTGGGCTAGATGATCTCCAAGGCCCCTTCCAGGGCTAACTTTCAATAGAGCCCTGCCAAGCAGAACTATGCAGATCTTCACTTCACTGCAGTAGTGACAGGCTATAAAAACACTAAAAACAGATATACTTTAAGCCACCATCCTCCCATCCCTCAAAAATGCATCTATGCACATTTATTTGACAGAAAACAATAACTCAGTTTCAAAACATAAATGGCCATCTAACTGAAGGGGTATGGGTATCTGGTAGGAAATTGCTTATTTATTTTGGGTTTGAGGCAGAAAGAGGAGAGTATACTGAGTAGCAACTGAGAAGTCTAGCTGAGGGTTAACATCATTTAATGTTGGAACTAAGAGACCTTAGATTCATGTTTAAAATGATAGGGTTGGACAAGATGATCTCTGAAACCTTCAAATATCATGACTTGCCCAAGACCATATAAAAAGATACTAAGGGTTGGGACTTTTTACCAATTTTCAACAATTCAGCTACTTTCTAGATTAAGACACTAAATGCTTTTATTGACTCACAGACTTCTGAGACAGAGGGATCAGAGCAGAGATTCTTTACTTGGGGGTCCACGACCAGTCCCAAAGGGTCTGTGGATAGATTTCAGAGGGTCAGTAAGCTTGGATGGAGAAAAAAAAATACATCTTTATGTTTATTAAATGTTGGTTTCCTTTCTAATCCTTTATGTTTTATTTTCTGTATTTAAGAGGAAGAGGATAAGTATTTATACAGTATTACTATGTGCCAATGTAGCAGCAAGCACCCCAAGCGTCCTCAGGGTTTGCAGCTACCACAGGTTCTTGGATCTGCTTTGCTAAAGGAAAGCAACTCAAAATGGGTTAACAAGCTTACTTTAATCAGTCAGACATATATCATTTACCTTATTCAGGAGAAAAGGTCAGCACCCTGAATCTCAAAGTATACAGGCATAATTATCAAGACAGAAACATCAAGTAGACAGATTTCCAAACTGTCCAACCATTACATCCATACCCAGTCAACATCTGGGTTTCCACATTCTGGGTTTTTCAAAGCCGGGGGACTCTCAACAACGGCTTCCCAGAATTCAGATCAAATCACAGAACACTTCTCAAAGTGAGTCCCAAAACAAAGCTACACATCAGGGCTTATATAGCCTTCTCCTGGCTCAGAGAATGTAACAACCTTATTGACCCACTGGCCAATCAAAAAGTATCTACTGAAAAACAAGCCTCCCACCCCAGGCTCCAGGTGCACGTTAGCCTAGGGGCAGGGAAGATCTTTAAATCTGCATTTCCATTACAGCCAAGCACTGTGCTGATCACTTTACAATTATTATCTCATTTGAGTCTCACAACAACTTACAAGTCAAGTACTGTTATTATCCTCATTTCACAAATAAGGAAACTGAGGCAGAGGTTAAGTGATTTACTGAGGGTCACATACTAGGAAGGCCAAATTGGAGCTTAGGTCTTCCTGAATCCAGGTCCAGCACTTTGTCCACTGCACCACCTAGCTGCCCAATAATATTTAAAAACAGTATCCTGAAAAGAGGCCCTTAGGCTTCTCTATACTGCCAGAGGGGAGAGAAGATGGAGGCTTCACAACCTAGTTCAGCTCTGTAATTTTCTAGAGAAGGAAACTGAAAGCCCGAGAGATGAAAAGACCTCAAAAGACCACCAAAGCTCCATTAGGGAAGACTTCCTCAGGCATTGAACAATGCTATGTATGCTCCACAGCCTTAAATGAACCCCCTTGGGTTTTCTTCCTGTGTTTCTAAGTAGGAAGGTATGTAGCATAGAGGAGAGGACTTAGAGTGTAGAGTCAATTCCCACTTGTATGAACTTAGCCAAGTTTCTGGGTTTCCCCTTCTTCATCATCAATGAAGAGGTTGGGCTAACTGAAGTCAAAGGTCCCTCCTAGTGCCCTCTCTAGGGTGCTGTGATTTGTATTGTGCTACTGGTTGCCATTCGGTCTGTCAACAACAAACATGTCCTGAGCAGGTATTATGTGTGGGACACACAGCTTCTGTTTTGCCAATAACTGTCTGGGTAACTGCGGACAGGTTACTTCACTTCTCTCAGCTGCTGTTTCCTCATCTGTCAAACAGGAAAACTGGAGCTGGGTAGTCTCAGCACTTTCTTCCCACATTAAAAACGTCTGTGAAGGGAATATATCTCTCAATGACAGAGGATGAGGTCTCTGAACTATGTATAGGACTTTAGGATCTCATGGGGACAACAGACATTCCTTGTTTTAATTGTCTACTTGACACAGCAAACAACTTAGAGTCAAAACTAGGAGTAGGCAAGATAGATGCCTAGCACACAAGTCTATCAATTAATTACCAAACATTTAGTAAGTTCCAGGCACCATGCAAGGTGCTGAGAATGCAAAGACAAAAGTGAAACCGTTTTGGCCTTGACTTTTATAAGAGAAATTGTGTGTGTGTGTGTGTGTGTGTGTGTGTGTGTGTTGGAGGGGGGAGGGAAGGGTGAGAATGGAGTGTTCAGGAGGACTAGCCCCTCTGGTGGGAGGGCTTGCTGAGCCCTCTTCAGGGCTGCTCATCACCTTTAGCATCTACCTGCCACCCAACTCTCACCTATCACTCCACAAAGCTGTAGCATGTGCAGAGGCCAGACTCTAGTAAAACTGTCTTGGTAGGTGAGCTAACCCAGGATGAAGGTAATCTACAAGCCCCGAACCTGTTGGTGAGTTAACAGAGTGTCTACTGCAAGCATATGAAGACTTCCCCCTGTGGAATGGGCGAATGAGAACAATTTGTTCCAACTATCATGAAGGCAGAGGAAAAAGGCATTGTAGATATGAAAGACCCTGAGGTCATCATTGCATCCCAGGCCATCAGCAGTCATCTTGACTTTTGTCTTGCTCTGGAAGAGAGTGAGGCTGATGACTCTGGGCAACTCTGCCTCACTTAGATCCAGTTCACACACAAGTCTAGACATCACCCCATGATATCATTGATCCTCTTCGAAAAAGGATGAACACCACCGACAACAACCTAGGAGAAAGAACGTCGTAGAAAGTTTGGAACAATGGAAGATACAGCATAGTAGCAGAAAATGAATACCTATGTCCCATGCAAAGAAGAATTTTTCAGCATTACATGTGATTCTGCATTAGAAATATTCATTAAAAATAAAAAGTAAAATAAAATCTCATAGATTATACTGAAGGCTTAAAACCTCCATAGTAACCCACAGTGGGTACAATTTTCAAAATCTGACTAGATCACACAAATGTCTTGTCATATATATATATGTACATATATATATATACACACATGCACATTCATATACCCATATGTGTATATATGTATGTAATATACAGCTATGTATGTCTTTATATAGTTATATTCATATTTATATTGTTATATGCAGTTGAGTGTATATTATATAAATGTATTGTATGTATAAATATACATTAACATAGTAATGCATACATATATAGGTATATATTGTAGATATATGTGTGTTTAAATACACACACATACATACATACACACAAGACAAAGTTTTTTGTGGCCTAGTCAAACTTTCAAAATGGCACCTACTTTAGGTTAGTCTCCATTGGTGGTTTTAAGCCTTCAGTATAATCCATGGAATTCTATTTTATTCCATGGGATTAGAGGTTTTAAGTCTTTAATATAATATAAGTAATGGTATTTTATATTAATTTTTATTTTAATGTGGAACAACTATATATGTGTGAAAATATATACACCTACATACATGTATATAACAATATGTTAATATAGTGATATATATATATGTAAACATATAAATATTATGTTGTGTGTAAATAGCAATATAACTGTTGTAAGGCTAAAAGGATAGAAACATGACTTTCAGCAGTGGGGGTGGGAGTAGGCCTCCTGAAGGTACCAAGTCTTGGACTGGGGCTTGAAGAATTCCAGTCCATGAAGAATTCAAGGGAGAGAATGAGACAGGAAAAACAGCATGAGCCAAGGGGTAGATCTGGGCGGGTGCAGGGTGTATTCAGCAAACCAGAATTCTGTCTACTGTGTCTGGCATCAGGCACTTGAAAAAATCGCAGGGAACAAGTATGTTCCCTCCCCTCAAGGGACTTACAACCTAATAGCTTGCTCTCCCACAATGCCCTCACTGAAATCCTCACATTATTTTCGTCTTCAAATGATTTACATTAAAATAAAATGCACACATACAAAACTAAACAAGTATTGCCTAAGGCAGTTTTTAATTTTAATCTGGAAAAAAATTAAAAAGACGTACTTTTCACAGAAATGTAAAAGTCATCCCAAGAGAAATCGGAATCAGCAATAGCAAATAGTTTCCTCCTCTCATACTACCCCCAGGGAGCCCTGCATTTACTCTCTCCCATTTCCATCCACCAAACCTGGTCAGAAATTCCATTTGAGTCTCTAGAAATTCTGTCCTAGCACAAAAGGACTAAATGTTAGCTTACAAAGAAGCGTAGCATGTCTACACCCCACAGGCTGTCCAACTCATCCCAGAGCTGTTGAATGGTCGAGCTGTAGGGGAACTTAGCCCCTTTTTAATCCAATACTTTCCTTTTATGGATGAGGAAAATGAGCCCAAGGAAATGGGATGGCAGAGCTAAGACTCCTGATTCTGACTCCACTTTTTTCAGATTTACACCAATGCTTCTTACCACAAGAAAAGAAAGACAGTCCCTGCCCTCAACAAACTTCCATTCTAATGGGGGGAAATAACCCACAAAAAGGAACTGAAAAACTAGGGGGTGGGGAGATGGTGTCAGAGTCCAAAGCGCTTCTGAAATGTTTATTGGTTGATTGATTGAATGAAGTCCCAATAACTTCATGGGATTAGGTTTATTAAGTTCCACATCCATATAAGGGATTCCCTTATTCCCAGGACAGAGTCAGAGCCCTTTCCCTAAGAATGGTGTTGGGAGTAAAGAGGGTGGGAAAGAAGAGTGTCAGAAATGGGATCCTGGGAATGCTTGGGATGAACTTGGCCTATTTCCTATCCTTGCTAGGGGTACTCTAGAGTTAATTCTCTGTGCAGTCTCTGTCCCCAAGGAAATTCTCCATTTTAGGGTTATTCAAAGGTATTTATCCAGGTATTGATCATAAAGAGGATCTCCAGGTCAATAAGCATTTATTGATTACCAACTGTATACATCAGAATGTAAGCTTCTTGAAAATGGGGATTGGTTCATGCTTTGTGCCTGTATCCCTAGTTCAGAGCAGTTTCTGGCACATTGTAGGGACTCAATAAATACTTGTTGACTGATTGATCAAAGCATAGGGCTGTGAGGACACAAAGAAATATAAGACTTGGTTCTTTCCTTCTAGGATCTTTTGAATGGAAGGAGAGAAGGAAGAGAACAGAATATAATCACATTCACTTGAGAGGATGGAAGCAAATCACAACTCTTAAGGCGATTTTGAAAGTAGAGATTCCACTGGTTGGTGTCTTCATGATGAAAGTGGTGGGCACAGCCTGTTGCCAAACCTGCTAGTTGTACTTCTGGAACCAAATCAACTTCCTTCCTTAAAGGAAATTTCCCAACACCAGATTTATGAACAATATAATAAAGGAGGCATTCATATTATTCTTGAATCTATTTTAATAAAAATAAAATAAAAGCAATTATGTGAACTTTCAAGAGGACCCTGCCCCTCCTACTGTCCCTGAGGTAGGAAGTACCAAATCCAGGAAATCATTAAAATCAGAAACTTCAGTTACTTAGCAGCAGCAGCAGGGCTGGAATTCAGTCAGCTCTGCATGCATCAAGACAAACAGGGTAACCTTTTCTTGGGTGCATTCTCCTCCAAAGTTCTTTGAGTAGAAATTCCTCCAAGAGGTGAACAAGAATAAATGAAAAGTCATTAAAAGTCTACTACCTTTGACATGAGGCTCCCTGTACTTAAGGGCCTGCTTCCCTGAGGTGTGCAGAGAGAGAAGAAAGGGGCTCCAGAGGAGGGTGCTGAGCAAACACCTCCCTGCCTCCTGGAAGGGAGCCTACCAGGGCCAGCTGAGATCTCCACCTAAGGAGGGGAAATCTGGTCCAGGAAGCAGAGCCCAGAGTCCTCAGGATGGAACCATGCCCTACTCCAGAGACCTGCTTTGGAATGGTGATTGGGCCCCCTTCTCCCCACCCTTCCCTCTTCCCCTGAATTTATGTGAAAGAAAGCCCACCCCCTCTCAAAGTATGTGAAAGGGAAAGGGTCTCATCCTTGTGCACCAAATGGCAGATGCTAGCTGGGTTAATAATTCTAGGGCCTTCCCTATTTATCCTGTCTATACCTGATTCCTACATATTTGTTTACCTGTTGTCTCCTCCATTTAACTGTAAACCCCTTAAGGGGGTAAGGTGGTAAGGGGGCTCTTTTATATCTGTAGAGCTTAGCACAGTGCCTGGAACATAGTAGGCACTTAATAAATGTCTACTGACTGGGAGCCACCTGCTCTTCAAGAGGAGGAAGAACAAAAGGCATCCTTGTGTTCTATCACAAGGACCAGTTGGCACAGTTAGAGAGTCCAAAAACCAAGGAGGGAAATAATCCAACCCAATCAACATTTATTAAGCGCCTACTATGTTCCAGGCACTGTGCTAAGCTCTGGGGATAGAGTTAATAAAAAAGAAAGTTCCTGGTTTCAAGAAGTTTATAATCTAACAAAGGGAGACCACATAGAGAAGGAGGCAGGAAGGGTGGGGGGCCATCCGGGATACCTTGGAATTGAAACCAGACAGAGCAGCACATGCAAAGGGGACTGATGGGACAGTCTAGTCAGGAAGCAACTGTGGCATTGTGAGACAGCTAGCCTCAGAGGCAGGAAGATCTGAGTTCAAATCCTATCTCTGATACATACTGACTGTGACCCTAAGGAAATCACAACCTCTCACTTCCTTCAGTTCTATTCTCTAGGACTATCCAAGCTGAAGACAAGTTGCTGATCTGCCTTGGGAAAGAGCTTTCCTCATTACAGAGCTCTCTCAGTGAATGAAATCATGGGTCCAATTTTTTTTAAAGGCAAAACATTATACTTGTACTGCATTTAATTTTCTGATTAAAATATTCTTTGCTGTTTCCTGGCTCTGGAGACAGAGAATCTGGATTCAAATATTGCCTCTGATACTTACTACTTAGGTGGCCTCGAGCAAAATGGTCTCAACCACCAAGTTTCCTCATCTAAAAAAAGGAAGTTATTAGACTAGATGGCCCATGAGGTTCCCTTGAGCTCTAGGTCAAATAATAATAGCTAACATAACTATATCTTTATATCTGTAGTACTTTGTATTGTAAAGTCTTATATATATATATGCACATACACATACACACACACCACACACACTGGGTTATCCCAAAACCCATTGGATTGGTATGGAACTCTTTCCTTATTGATAGAAATGATTGCCCAGTGGAGTGATGAAAGGATAGAGAGTTTCAGTTCTCAAGCAACCCCTATGGGACTCTTCTCATTCAGTCATCTTTGAGTTCCTGGTTGGCACTCATCAAGCTTCAAATCTTTGGGATTCTTCAAGTATCATGTTGCTTCAGACTCTTTTGGTTTTCCAGCTCTGACAGAGAAGATGGAAGAGACCAACCTCATTTCAGGTTGCTGAAGGTAAAGACATTGGCAAGACATGAGAGGAGCCTGCAGTCTCCATCATGTCCCTACCCTTAGCTTGCTACACTAGAGACTTCAGGGAATTTCCACTTGGGTGAGATCCAGGACATTGTTGAGCTGTTATCTCTCTCCCAGTGGGAGAGCTCCTTCATTCTGTATTGAATGGTTTATATTCACCTATGTATATGGTCTCTGATTGCTGATTTTGCTATGATTTGGGTAAATAGATATCTTGGTGATTACTGTTCTCATTGTGGAAATGGTATTTGGTGGGAAAGGGGTCAAGCTTTGGATATAGAACTTGGGGTGTTTCCTTTTCCCAATAATAATGACAAAGCAATCAGAAGTTAGAAGGAACCTGACAATATCCTCCTGGTAGGAATGAAAGTCTCTCTTAGAGGAGTCTGAGGGAAAAAGAGGCTTGAGGTGGCTTTTCTACCTCCCTTCAAAACACATGACACCCCCATGATACAAGGAGGGTAGGGGGTGATGGCCTCTAAACTTGAGCCCTTCCCTTCATTTTACACACACACACACACACACACACACACACACACACACACGCACACGCACACACACACATTTATGTATTGAGTATATGTTTTATATGTGTATACATAATATATGCACATATGCATGTAATATATCATGCATATGTATAGATGAATTATATACATGCACATCTGGTTTATTGTATACACATATGTAGTTGTATAGTGTGTGCATACACGTAAGTCTGTGTGTATATACATGTTTATATACATAAACATATACATATATAAACATATATTGTTGATGGATGATACCTGCATAATTCCAACCTGTTTACCAAAATCGTTGTTCTAATTTACAGAACTAATTAACTTCATTACACATATTTATATAAAGATACATATTTTTTTCAAAACCTATTTGATCCTCACAACAGTCCTGGGGAGTAGGGGCTAACAAGAGAATTATAAACCCAAATAATCCTGAGGTTTTGCCTTAAACCTTGCAAATTGGCAAAGAAAACTGTCAAGGTTAGAGAGATGTGGAAAGAGAGACAAACTAATAAATTACTGGTGGAACTGGGAATTAATGCAACCATTTTGATAAGCAATTGGAATTATGTAGGTATCATCTGACTTGATCTGTGCCAAGTCTAATGGGGTTAAATAGATGAGTCCTTTGATTAGTGGGACCAGTGAGCTACATGCACTCTGAAGCACTTGGCACTTTGGGAGCATAAGAGTCCCCTTGGTCCCTAGTAGACCAATAACAAAGGAAGAAGAATATTTGGGATCATGTGGCATGGAACTCTCAGAAACTTCCCATGAGGTAGAGAGAGGGATACCTCTTTTCCCAGTTACCTATAAAAGTTGATCAAATATGACAGCTACTTTCCTAGATAAACCTGTCTGCCTCTTCTCCTTTGTGGTTCTTTCCCTGAGCACAAATGACCAAACTATGACCATAGAAGATGGACTTTTGGGGAGTACAGGAGTTCCTGAGTCCCTCAATTGATGCCAGCTACTTAGTAGGAGGTATTCCTGAAGCCACTCTAATGCCTCTCTGAGGATAAAATGACCAAAGGATGAACACAAGTCCTTACCTGGTTTTCCAGAAAAATTGATTTTTAGGGAGTTGTTCAGACTGTGCAGATCCAAGGTAATGGGGCAATGCATATTGACCTGTCCCAGTAAGTGTCTATAAGTGTAGGTTTAGCATACTGCCTGGCATTTGGTTGCTCAATAAATATTGATTAATTGATTGAAATACTTTAAGTATCTACCTCCTGGGACAGTATGATAAAAATTTTAGATTATTGTTTCATGTGTTATCTTTATTAATTCTTGCTTATGAATCTTTTTATCTTAAACATTTCTTTTGAAAGGAAAATAAATAGCTGTCCTATACCTGAGCTACATTGTACATTGAGTACTTTTCTACTCTCTTTGGAATAGACTTTAGATGAAAGTCACATATGAGCTTTAAATTATCCCCCTCCCCCAACAAGCTTCCTGGGTAAAGAATGTGAGGGAAAAGGATCTAAATCTCCTTTAAAGAAGAGGCTATCCTAGGACTGAAATCTAGCCTTTGAGCCAAAAGGTTGAGCCATTACTAGGCAGCTAGGTGGCTCAATGGATACAACACTGGGTATGGAGTCAGAAAGACCTGAGTTCGAATCCAGCCTCAGATACTTACTAGCTATGTGACCCTGAGCAAGTCCATGGTTGCCTCAGTTTCTGCATCTGTAAAATGAGCTGGAGAATGAAATGGCAAACCACTATAGTAGCTTTGCCAAGAAAACCCCAAATGGGGTCATGGAGAGTCAATTATAGCTAAATAACAAGGTCAAATGAGTCATTACCATTGGGGGCACTCCTTGAGAAGGATAGAAAGAATGATCATAAGACTAGAAGACCATAGATTTTTAGAGCTGGAAGGAACCTAAGAGGTAAAGAAATCCACCCCCTCTTTTTTTTTTTTTTTTTACCTACTGAGGCCTAGAGAGATTAGCTGCTTTGCTTGAGATCTCACAGCTAGTAAGTAAGTGCCAGAGCCAGGATTCAAATTCAGAGGAGTATCATTAAGAGTCAGAAGCCTGGCAAATGGAGCCCTCAATCCTGTCTGTGGCTCCTGGGAGGCTGGAATCTTTCACAATAACAGGAAGCAGCCCTGAGCCCTCCCTGCCCATGTCTACCCTACCTCTTACACATGCTAGCACACCCACAGGAGGGTGAATGAGGCAGGCATGGGGGCAGGGAAAAAAGGAACAAAGAGATTAAATCAGTCTGGAAATCTGATTGAAAAAAAAAAATCCCTCCAAGTAGAAATAGGGCCATAAACTGCTCCTCCCAGACCCAACCACACCTTTCCACCCTGACTCTCTTCTCTCTGGATTCCAAAGCACTGTTATTTCCTGCCAGAAATAGCCCTCCACAGTCCCAGCAGTTCAGGAAAATCTTCCCTGAGGGCAATGGAGTGGAGAAGTAGGGCACAATATGCCAACTCCCAGTTAAGCCACATCTAGGTTTCCTTTAGAGTAGCCCCAGTTCCTTCGAGATTGAAAGCAAAAGGGCCACCAGGCTCCTTCATAGTTCTGAGAAAAGGGAAGGTTCCTCTACAAAAGCTCTTCAAGATTTAAAGGTGTTTATATGTACAACTACAGCAATGCAAATGGAAAAAACAATAGATACAAAATAAGAAAATGAAATTATGCAAAATTACAAGTAAATAAGCTTGAGCTCAAAAAAGAGATCTGAGAAGACTGATGCCCTTCCCTTTGCTGAGGGGGAGAAGGGGAAGGACCCATGGGTGTCAAACATTGCATTTATTTTCAGATTTTTTTTCTTTTAAAAAATTTCTTGTTATGGGAGATGGCTCTCTGGAAGGGATGCAAGAGGAAATTTGGGTTATGCAAAAGCAAAAGATATCAATAAAAATTTATTTTTAAAAATAATGAATGTTCCTCATACACTTCAAATATGATCCAACTAATTAAATTTTATAAATAGAAAATGAGAGTATCTGAGTCCTGGTTTTCCTACCTGATAGCCTTTGGCAGCTCATTTCAGGTCCCTGTGACTCAGTTGTATCATTTGATTCAATTCAGGTAACGTGTATTAAGCTCCTACAATGTGCCAGGCATTGTGCTAGGCCTTGGGGGTACCAAGACAAAAATCACAAAAGTACCCACTCTCAAGGGGGTTTATGTTCATCCCTAAAATGGGGTGCCTGGTCTAAAGAACACTAGAGCTGAAGTCCTGCTACTTAGAACCCATTCAAGAACTCAGTGGGAATAATATGCATCGAGATCAAGAGTCACAGAGCTTGGGTTGGAGCCTGGGGCTGTACCCCTACATTGGCATAAATAGGTCATTTTGTTGCTCAGACTCTCAGCTTCCTCATCTGGAAAAATGATAAGGGCAGCAAGGGAGAGTGCCCAGTTAGGAACAAAGACCTGAGTTCTAATCCCAGAGAGATAATTTACTAACTTTATGCCCTAAGGCAAGTCTCTTCACTTCTCCGAGTTTCCTCATTTCTAAAATGTGGGGGTTGGACATACCTGTAACATACCCTATAGGATATTGCCTCGACTTGACTCAGATGTGTAGGCTGGTAACCCAGAAAGTAGTTCTTATCTCAGTTATTAGGGGCAAACTTATAACACTGTATCCCCCTCATGGTCTGAACCCCCATCAGTGTGCTGTTCTTTAACAGTCAAACAGTAAATACAATTAGCTCTTAGCAAAGACATTTATTAAACTGGGATATTTCAAACACCAACTACAAATACCCACCCCATCCATAAACGTGGGATGAACTGTTCCACAAATTTACATACCACGGGAAGAACAGACTTAAAATTAGCATACCATTGTATAGACACACATGGGGCAAAGACAACCCATAACTCCTGGTACTACAAAACCTGAAAGTAAGGTCTCTCTTTGCAGAATTACCATGACAAGTTCCCAAGGTTGGCTCCTTTCCACAGCTCCACTCTCTTCTCTGCTGCTAGGAATTATGATTTACGGAGCTACTTCCCTCTTCTCCTTTTCCAAGTCTGTCTGGAGTAAATGTCTCTGCTTCCCAATGGATTTGGTGTCTTTACTACTGATCCAATAATTTCCATTCAAAGCATCATGGCTGACATGTGGGAGGAAGGGAATGGAGAATGGTAGGAAAGAGAGAGAAATTCCCTCCTTTCCTCCTACAGGGATTTCATCCATAGGCAGCCCCCAGCTTGCAAAACCTGAGAACTCTCTAAACTGACTCTCCCTTTGCTGAATGCCTTGGTTTTCTGTTTTGTTTTGTTTTGCTTTGTTTTTAATATAGGCCCAAGGGGCAAGACTGAGTCTCTCACTCAGTCACTAAATGTTTCCTGTGTGATGTCAGTTGCCTTCATTCATTGACGAATAATAATAATAGCTAGCATTTATTTAGCACCTATTATATGCTAGGCACTTGAACATTGTTTTCTCAATTACTCCTCATAGTAACATAGGGCAGTAGGTGGTATCTTATGGAAATTGTGACCAACAGAGGTTATGTGACTTGCTCAGGGTCACATAGTAAGTGTTTAAACTCTGATTTGAACTCAGGTCTTCCTGACTCCATATCCATGGTGCCACTCAACTGCCTATATGAGCCAAGGCCCTATAATTCTCTTAAGTTGATTAGTCCAACTTCAGACAATTTTGTGGGGCTGTAGGAAAACTCCTTAATACCTCTTTTCCACCCTGTGATTACATCCTGTGCCTATATCAACTGCATTGAGGATGGAAGGAAATCACATCCCTCCTCCCTTATAATTAGATGACTTCTGAAGTCCTTTCTAGCTGTACGTCTCTGAGTCTGTGATGAGAAGAATCCCAAGGTCCCTGTCCTCTCTCAATCCTATGACCCTGTGAATATAACTATGTCAATTGAGATGTACGTGCACATCTGAGCTCCCATCCATCTCTTCTTCTCTCCCAAAGAAGCAAAAAGGAAATGTCCTCCTGGCTAAACAGAATCTGCCTCTCTCCAAGACACAGACCAAAATGACCAGGCAAGTACTGGGAAGAGCCAGCAAAGAGTTAGGAACCTGAGCCAAGAAAGAGGCAGTCAAAGGGAGGGAAAGAATTCCCATCCCAGTAGATTACCAGGAAAAGAGGAGAAGCCTGGTAGAACAGGCTGGAGACTGATCCTGACTCCAAGTTCCAAATGCTTTCTTTTAGAGATACAGCCTGACAAGTGCTGACTCCCCAGCTTCATGGGAAGGGGCAAGTATTGCAGTCATAGTGTAATAGTCCATAGGCACAGAAGAATTTAGGGAAAGACCAAAATCTTGGTTTTTCTAGGACCTATCCAATATGTGTGTGCATGTGTGTATACATATGTGTGTGCATGTATGTGTGTGTGAATGGGGAAGACCAGCATCATGATTCTTCCAGGACCTATCCAATATGTGTGTATGTGCATGTGTGTGTATGAATGTATGTGTGTATATGTGTAATGCATGTATATATGTATATGATTATGTGTATGTATATGGGAAAGATGAAACTCATGGTTTTTCTAGGACCTATCCAATATGTATGTATGTATACATATATATGTGTTTGTGTGTATGTATGTGTATATGTGTGTATGTAAATGGGAAAGACTAGCATCATGGTTTTTCTAGGACCTATCCAATATGTGTGTATGTATGTATATATGTGTGTGTATGTATATGGGAAAGATCAGCATCATGGTTTTTCTAGGACCTATAACAATATATGTGTATATGTCTGTATGTATATGTATATGTGTGTATATGGGAAAGACCAGCATCATGGTTTTTCTAGGACCTGTCCAATATGTACGTATGTATGCATACATATATGTGTGTATGTGTGTATGTATATGGGGAAGATCAGTATCAAGGTTTTTCTAGGACCTATCCAATATGTATGTATGCATGCATACATATATATGTATATATATATGTGTGCATGTATACGGGAAAGATCAGCATCAAGGTTTTTCTCATACCTATCCAAAAAATGTGTGTGTGTGCATGTGTGTATCACCCAATCACTGCGCCTGTCAGCTCCAGTATAGCAATTAATTAACAGCCCTGGTCCAGGAAGAAATTCCAGTGTGGCTGGTGTAAAAACACAGCACTAATGAGATAAAATTGTAACCTACAGAGGGTTTGTTTTTCAGGCATTTAAAACACACATAGAGCATGCAGGAGAATTACATTTAAATTATGAAGCAGGATTTGCCTGAGTACTTTTAAAAGACAGACAAGCACAGAAGGGAATGTTCAAACAGAAAGCCATGTCTTAGGTTTTCATGTTTACACCCTAGAAAGGAAGATGGAAGGTGGCATGTGGCAGATTCAATTTGAAAATACTAATTAGGATGTCAAGTTTCATCCAGAATGGATTCGAAGTCAGAGGGCCTGGGTTCAAATTTTGACTCTGCTATTTACTACCTGTGTGGTCTCATGCAAGTCACTTAACCTAGCTAAACTTCATCTGTAAAATGGGGAGAGGGGTAGCCATTCTCTAAGAGTTAGATAAAGGCACTGAGGTCAGATTTCTGAGACTCCTTGACTTCCATGGATTGTGGACAATTCACTTAGGTTTCATTAAATCTCTCTGGCTCTTTATGCCTTCGTATGTATGAATGAATGGAAGGATGGATGGATGGATGGATGGATGGATGGATGGATGGATGGATGGATGGATGGATGGATGGATGGATGGATAGATCGATGGATCGATGGATCGATGGATGGATGGATGGATGGATGCAGAAAGCATCCATTAGGCACTTAGTATATGCCAAGCACTATGGGGAAACAAATAGAAAAAATAATTCTTGTTCTCAAGGAGCTAATTTGGGGAGACAACACATAAAAGGAAATCCAACTGTAAGGCAGATAAAAGGATTCACAAGTCCTAAGGGTATGGTGGCAGGGGGAAGGTGGGGCCAAGAAATCCATAGGTTATATCAGTAGGTCAAAAGACAGTGCCAGGGGTCTAGAGAGGGTAGAGGCAGGAGGCCTGATATGGCCTTTAAGACCTTAGAAGTCAGTGGTCAGTCAGTCAGTAAACATTGATTAAGGACCTATTGTGTACCAGACACTGTGCTAAGCCCTGGGACTACAAAGGAAAGCCCCAAATAGTCCCATCCTCAAAGAATTCAGTCTAGTGAGGGAGACAACATGCAAAAATCTTTGTATAAACAAGGTACATACAAGATAAATAGGAAATAATTAACAGAGGGAAGGCACTAGAATTAAGAGGGGCTGGGAAAGACTTCTCGTAGAGGATAGGATTTTAGCTGGGACTTGAAAGAGGCCAGGGGGCAGGGATGAGGAAGATGAGGGACAGTCAGTGAAAATGCCTGGAATCCAGAGATGGTGTGTCCTGTTTAAGGAACACCAAGGAAGTCAGTGTCACTGGATTGAGGAGTATAGGGTGCAGAGGGATGACAGAAGGTGTGTGAGCACTGGAAAATGATGGGAGAGGCAGGTTACAAAGGGCTTTGAACACCAAACAGAATTTTCTATTTCATCCTGGAGGTAACATAGGGGACTGCTGGAATGAATTCAGAAGAGGAGTGACATGGTCCGACCTGTGCTTTAGGAAAATCACTAACAGCAGAGTAAGGAAAGACTTGTGCCAGGCAGACCTAGCAGCAGGCCAGGGCAACAATCCAGGCATGAAGACAAGAGCCTGCCAAAATGGTGGCAGTATCAATGCAAGGCAGTTATCAGTGGAAGACGGTAAGGCCTGATGGTCTTCCATTTCTTACTTGAAGGAAGTAATCATCCAACCTATTTAAGCATTTGAGGAACCTCGTTGGGATCTGGGCAGCCTGATCTGGGGCCAAGGAGAAGAAAGAAGGAAGGTACTCTGAAGTAAATCATCTCCAAAGTTACTTCTAGCTCCAAAAGCCTGTGATTTGTGATTTCTCATGCCCCACTTTTCCCAGCTATTAATAAAGGGTGCATATCATTTAGACACAGTCCCACAAAGAGGCAGGAGAGTGAAGGGGATGATGCCTTGAGGGAAAGGGAGAGTGTTCAATCCAAGGCCTAAGCCTAGGATGCTGAGACCTCCCTTCCTATTGTGGGGGACAACTAAGTGAGGGTGTGTGGGCAGCATGATTTGGAGGACCCAATGAAGGAAATATAAAAATATAAAAGAAAATATAAAAAGAAAACAGAAAACCAAAAGAATATACATACACATACAGAGTCCACACAACACCCAGCCTACACCCCACTAGGGCTGGTACATAAGTTAAATCACCCAGCCCTGCTAAACCTCCCAGCCCCTGAGAAGTTCAAGGAGTGAAATTGTTTTTAAAACAACACATCAATGGAGCCCTTGGCAGAGAAGGAGAGAATGGAACACTTGGGAACTAACTAGGTACAGATTGAGCAAAAACTTGGCAGACCAAACCAAGTTAGTCAATCACTTCTCCAGCCACAGCCATACACACCCTGCCACCACCAGCACCATCACCCTTCCTCCTTTCTCCCTCCCCCCCAGCCTCTCCTCCTTCCCACCAACATTCCCAGCCTCTCCCTTCTCCCTCCCACCGCACCCCAATCTCTCCCCTCTCCCTCCCACCAGTACCTCAATCTCTGCTCTCTCCCTCCCACCAGCACCCCAATCTCTCCCCTCTCCCTCCCACCATCACCCCAATCTCTCCCCTCTCCCTCCCACCAGCACCTCAATCTCTGCTCTCTCCCTCCCACCAGCACCCCAATCTCTCCCCTCTCCCTCCCACCAGTACTACTTCCCCAACCTCTCCTCTCTCCTTCCCACAAGCATCCCCAGCCTCTCACTCTCTCCAGCACCCCCAATCTCTCCTCTCTTTGTCCCATCAATACTACTTCCCCAGCCTCTCCTCTCTTCTTCCCACCAGCATCCCCCAACCTCTCCACTCTCCCTCCCCCCAGCACTGCCCCCCAACCTCCACAGTCTTCCCTTTACTAGCACCCCCCATCAACCTACACCCTCCCTCTTCCCTTCCCCACCCCCAGCATCTACTGTGCAAGCCTTTACTAGAAGTTACCTCAACTGTTCTGAATCCTCTTCCTTCCCTGAACTCAGATAGGGAAACCTGAAGGCAAGAGATTAGTTCTCTTTGAGTAGGGTCTAAGGGTATAGACTAGGATATGTGTGTGTGTATGTGTCTGTGTGTGTATGTTTGAGGCAAGGAAAGGGGAAAAGGGAAATTCTTTTCCAAGGTAAACTGCACAGTACTATGATTTCTTTAAGCAAGTCCAGTGTGCCCTTGGGATAATAGGTTCCTTTAAAGGGGACATTGGTGTTGGGAAGGGTTATTTATGGGGTAGAGTTATTATAATGGGGGGGGGAGAATTGCTGGATGAAAAAAATATATAGTCAACACATTCCCATCATAATAACTCACTTTTAATTATTGGTTTACCTCTCTAGCAGCTCTAAGTTCACTTCCCTTTCAAGAAGAGTCCAAACTACAGGTCAAGGTTCAAGGTTTTTGTAACCCAAGGTCCAGGGCCCTCAAACTCCGGATTCGTACAATCCAGGTCCTACCTTGGGGGCATCTCCAAAATATAAACTCTGGCTAGTTAGGTACCCACCCCAGAGTTGCCTTCCATCCACAGATATGAGTAAAAATGGCCCCAACCTTTCATGTAAGCAGCCAAAACGGCAGATAGAGGACCACCTTTATGCTACCCCACAAGTGTAAAAAATGCAAAGTACTCCCAGAAACACCCAAACCATGAAGAAAACTCATATGTAAAGGAGAAGTAAGAGCTGATAAACAATCACTATAGCTCTCCTCTTCCTCTTGAGGTGCCCACTTTTCCAAAGGCTCCTGAAGTCCTTATTGGATTTATTATTGTCCTATATTGTTCTGACATTCTAGTGAGCCCTGCCTTCTCACCACGAAGACTCACTGTGGACTTTGATTCTCCTAGAAAAGAAACACTTAAACTTACTAGATAGGAGACCTCCTTTCCCATCAGAATGACGCTATTCCAATGATTCACTATAAAAGGGAAGTTCAGTCAATGACTTTGGCTTTGAATATCTTTAGTCCCTTGCTACATACAGCTCCTCCCTGCACTGGAAATTACGTGTTCAATGCTCTTACCTCTCCAAGATACTTACTGATCAGGAAATTCTGCTTTACTTGCTAGAAGACTGGATTCCCAAAGTTTCCAATTTGAGGTTACCTGAGAAGGAGTTTTCCAGTTTAGCCCTGACTAGGAAATCCCTCCCTCTCATCTCCAGGAGTCTAGGAATGACATTTTCTAGGAACTCCCCTCTCAGGTTATGTGGGTGAGCACATTTCTATCTCTACCATATTCTACCATACACCATGCAAGGATGACAGTGGAAAAGGAAAAAAAAGTGGGCAGATGGTTCAGTTCCCTTTTTTCCTAGTCTAGCAAAAAGTCCCTCCTCTCAAGAGTCCAAACCAACTGAATTATCTTATTATTCACCTCATCTAGTGAGGGGGAAAGAACAGTAAGAGCAACAGCAAAAGTTTGAATCAGAAGTTAGAATAATTGGTCTGAAGTCTGAGTTCTTCTAATTATTTTCTGTGAGACCTTGGACGAGTCATGTCTTGAAAATCATACATGAGTTATAGAACCTTAGAGCTGAAAGAGACCTGGTTTAGAGATTGTAATAGTGTGATGTTGTGGAAAGCACGTTAGAGTCAAAGTGGGTCTGAATCCTCCTGCCACCCCTTAGCCCCTGTGTGACCACAAGCAAGCCACCATAGCTGTCTCAGCTTTACTTTCCTTATGTGCAAAGTGAGTATAACAGCAGTGACTACCTCCCAGAGTTTCTGTGGAGATCAAGGGAGATAATGTATGTAAAGTGATTCCTGAAACCTCATTGTGCTTTAACAATGTGAACCTTCTCATTTTAGTATCTTTCTTTATAAGTATAGATAATTTCCATCTTGCCTCCTTCATAAGGTTGTTGTAAAGCTCAGGTAAAGTAATGCATGGGAAAGTCTTGGGTCAAGTGCTATGCAAATGTTATTCTTACCTGGAATTTTAAGGCAGGGAGTTTGAAACCTCCAAGAAGGCCAGAGCATTTTTGACTGGCAATTAACCATCTTCTCTTTGTGATTTTTTAAAATGTATCTTGCCATTGCTTAAGCCAAGTTCTTGGATTCCAACGAAGGAGAAGTAATGAGGAGGGAGAAGGTGATGATGAAGATGCAGATGATGATACATTTCCATTGCTAGATCAATAAGTCATCAACACTACACTTTTGAGGTAAAGATGGTGATGAAGTAGCCAAGAGGGTAGTCTGAGGGGATGGCAGCCCAGCAGCAAAGAGCATATTCAGTGGATATTCAGATGCAGTCACATAGAGAGAGGGTCAGTCTGGCAATGAAAGAGTCGCTCTGGTCCTATTGTGTATTGCTCCTGAAATGGCAGGGCATAGTAGACAGAATGCTAGATTTGGACTCACAAAGACCTGGGTTTGAATCCAACCTCACACACTTAACAATTGTGTGACCCTGGGCAAATCACTTAATCTCTCTCTGCCTTTGTTTCCTTATCTGTAAAATGAAGATAGTATACTCAATGACCTATAAGATCTTTTGTAGGTCTACATATATGATCCAATGATCCTCCTGAGGGACCATGAGGTTAGGTTCTAGGACAACAGTTGCCTTGGGGACCGGCATGGAATGGCACCCTCCAAGGGAGGAAGAACATTCTTTACAATATTTTAGTACCCAAAGGCAAAGTCCAACATGCTCCATGTTAATCACAGCTCTGTCTATACTACAACCTTTTAAGATTTCCAAAGTATTTTTCTTCCCCGAAAGAATTTGGAAGGGAGAGGAATAGATGTTCTGCCTTAAAAGACCTATATTCTTTATTTCAGGAACTTAGATGAAGACAGTGAAAGAGAAGCAAGGATGAGAAAAAACAATATTGCAAGGTATTCTCTACATCTGCAGTTTTCTACATCTTCCCCTCCTGCCTCACCCCCTTGCAATAAAAAGAAAGAGGAAAGGAAATCAGTAACTCCTCAACTAATTCTTACAATTTCTTTCAATTTTTCTCTCTCTGCAAAGTTGTTTACTTTCTCCTCTGGATATCCAGTTTAGACAACTGCAAATTTCTTTAATTTGTGTTGAGCACTATGCCACCCGGCAATTTCTGTGGGAACTGGAGACTCCAAGTAAACCCTTCATTCTTCTCCACCAAAAAACCCAAAACAAAACAAAAAAACAAACTCAAGTATGAAACTGTACATCTATAAGGATTTTCTACAAGTACAAAAACATAGAAAGCCTAAATACCACCCCAGAGACTGGATGAAGGTATATATGAAAAGAAGATATTGTGTATCTGGGCAGAAGTGGGTAGTGGTGGGGGATTGAGATGAATTGCTGCCCTCTTTTCCCCTCCTGAAATGATATTTATGTTTTGTAAAAGAGTCTGGGAATCCAAGGGGACAGATGTATAATCTTCAGGCCCAGGGGCCATTTCCCCATGATTGTTCATGGATCCTTGGAATAAAAGATGAACCCAGGATTTAGAGCTGAATGTAGCCTTAGAAATCATCTTGTCCATTTTATAGCTGAGAAAACTGAGGTTGGGAAAGGAACAGACAGGGTCATAGAGGGAGATAATGTCAGAATTGGCCCTGGAATCTAGGTCTTCTGACTCTAACCCCGATGGCCTTCTCACTTCATCACAA
This sequence comes from Petaurus breviceps papuanus, assembly GCF_028583685.1. Lineage (NCBI taxonomy): Eukaryota > Metazoa > Chordata > Mammalia > Diprotodontia > Petauridae > Petaurus > Petaurus breviceps. The sequence continues at coordinate 7,039,986 of NW_027187339.1, forward strand.
TGAAATCTCATAGATCATGGCAGTGGGGAGAAGTTATGGAAAACATTGCAAAGTGATTAACTGATTAAAAGATTGAAAACTGCAGTAGTTGCTCTTCTGGCTCAACTTTTAGCTGGTGTCAACTGCAAAAATGCTTGGTTGCTATTGTTTTGCTCTTTATTTCTCTTTCCTTCCTTCCTTCCTTCCTTCCTTCCTTCCTTCCTTCCTTCCTTCCTTCCTTCCTTCCTTCCTTCCTTCCTTCCTTCCTTCCTTCCTTTTTTCCCCAAAGAGTAATATTCATTACCCATTTTAGCATCACCAGCTGTAGAACAATGCAAACTTGGTAAATAGCTAAAATGGGATAAGGCAAGGAAGAGTGTTTTCAAAGGCATTTTGCTGTGTTTTCTTCTCTCCAGTTACTTAGACTAGCTCAGGACATGATGCAAGATCTCCCCCACTGTTCATAATGAACGTTTGACATGGTCATTGGTCATCAGAATCAGTCTTGGAGTTGGAACGGGCTTCAGATGTCAGAGTCTAACCCATACCTGCACAAGCCTCTCCTCTTCATCAAGCCCAACAAGAGTCATTCAGCCTTTGCTTGAGGCAGCTCATTCCAATTTTAGATGGCTTTAATTGTTGGGGAGTTTCCCGTGCTTCTTTGCTCCTAGTTCTGCCCTTTAGGGTGCCCTCTTCCCTATGACAGGACTTTAAATATTTGAAGGCAGCTAACATGTTCATCTCAAAGTTTTTTTTTCTTCTCCAGGCTAAATTCTTCAACTGGTCCTCATATGGTATGAACTTAAGGCCTTTCATTATCCTGTTTGCCCTCTTCTAGCTACTTGTTAGCTTATCAATGGCCTTTCTAAAATATGGTACCCAGAACTGAACAAAATTTGGAAGTATAGGGTCTGACTAGGCCAGGATGCAGCAGGACTAATAGCTCTATATTCCTAGAATCTGTGCTTTTCTTAATGTAATGTATGTTTGTATTCACTTTCTTACTTACCATATCACATAGTTTGAGCTTGTAGTCCACTAGGACCCCTAGACCTTTCTCAGATGAACCAGTTTGACTGCCATGACTCCTTCATCTTGTTTTTATGAAACTTATTTTTTAATTCAGTGTAAGACCTTACATGTATCCTTAAAAAAGTTGATCTTATTAGATTTAGTCCAATGTTCTCACCTCCCAAGATATTTCTGAATACTGACTATCACACAGTGTGTCAGCTATCTCCCCTCCCCCAATACATTTGAGAAGAAGGCTATTGGCTCCTTACTCAAAGCCATTAGTAAACTATCATCATCCTTTTGCCATAGTCCTCTCCTTTGATTCTTCCAATATAGTGTTAAACAGTCTCCTCTTGTTTGGTTTTGATTCATTATCATTCTTAGCTCATTTTAAACATTAGACTTCCTGATGCTATGCTTACAGGACCATGGTACTCTCTTGTCCTCTTCCTTAGCTGGTTTTGCTTGCTTCTCCTGTAATGTCTTTTTTTTTGGAGGAGGGAAGTTAGGGCAATTGGGGTTAAGTGACTTGCTCAAGGCCACATGGCTAGCAAGTGTTAAGTGTCTGAGGCCAGATTTGAACTCAGGTCCTCCTGACTCCAGGGCCGGTGCTCTATTCCCTGGGCCACCTAGCTACTCCTTGTAATATGTCTTTAAAAAAATATGATTTGGTCAATGAGTTTCCTATATATCCACATTGGACACTTACAGAAGATAAGAAAGACAGAAGAGACAGAGAGGATAGATAGATGGGTGGATGGGTGGATAGATGTATATAAACACACATATAGAGCATCTATTAAGCACTTACTATGTATCAGACACTGTGCTAAGCAATGAAGATGCAAACACAAGCAAGACAGTCCCTACTTTCAAGAAGACTATATTCTAATAGAAGGCAAAACATAAGAAAGAAGTTAGAAGCAGGGTCAAGGGAGCTCTCAAGGAGGTGGAGAAGCTGGAAGAAAAGGATGAATGTCTGGGGTGTCTCATGAGACGGTGGTTCTGCCCAGAAACTGGCCATTCGGAAGAATGCCACCCAGGACAGATATAAGAGAGATAGAAATGTGAAGTCCTTAAGATTAGAGGCTAATTACTTGGGTATTTGGATCCTTGGAGAATACTGATTGATTTCTACCTGGTGTTGGCTGCTGGCCTCTGTTTCTAAAGCTATAGTATCTTGGAGAATTTTGACCTGTCTCTCTTATCTTAAACTGATTGCTATGAGAATCCCTGACCTTATACTACAATTCAGGCCTTTCCTCAACTTTGAAGTCTTCCTGTCTCCAGTAGATTTTAGATCCTTAAAGGCAGGGATTATTTTTACCTTTGTATTTCCAGTGACTAAGCTTATCATCATCATCATCATTAAATTTTAAGCTTAACTAACTTTAAGGTTTACAAAGTACTTTTAACATGGTGGATCATTTGATCAACTAAGCTTTGTAGAGGCTTAATAAATATGGGTTGCACTGAATTGGCAACTGGTGTCCATCTTCTCTGCCTCTGATCTGGTTCTGGACTGGTTCTCCCTGACTTGGGCTATCCTGATCCACTTTAACACCTAATGCAGTAGTTTTTTTTCCTCCTCCTACTCTTAAGGACTCTCCCTTCATGCTCTCTCTCTCTCTCTCTCCAAACCCACATCCATTCAGTATTTATTCTTTGGCTTCCTTACCAAATCTTTACCACCCTCCCTGAGGATAGCCACCCAATAAATCAACATACAATTATTAAATGTCTATGATATGCCAAGTACTTTGCTAGGCTCTTGGTATAGGATAACCAAAAATTAAACCATTTATGCTCTCAAGGAGGAAATAGATGATTTGCAAAAAACATGGAAAGGTTTCTATGAACTGATGCAGAGTAAAGATAGCCTGTGTTCTTAGAACAAATATGCATAATCAACAAAACAAATCCTCCCAATGGCTGGATACATATATCTAAGGATTATCTCTTTGTGTGCATTATATATGTGTGTATATGTGTACATATGTATGTGTATGTTTATATGTGTACATATGAATGTATGTATGTATTTCTCATCCTGCATCCTAAATTGATGTCCTTTCTGTAATTGATTGCACGTCTCATTATAGGTCTTCTAGAATCATAAATTATCATAAAAGTCTTTGTTTATAAAAATGCTCAAAATTGTTCATTTTTTTATGATCGTTCATTATAATATTAGTCTGCTCAGAGTCACAAAGTTAGGAAGTTTCTCAGGTTATATTTGAACTGTTTCCTAACTCCAGGTCTGGGGCTCTATCTACTGGGCTCTCCTGTTGCAGTAAGACCATTTTGGCTGGACTGAAGAATGTGAGAAGGGAAATGTATAATGATGCAGGAAAAATAGGTTGGAGTTAGTCAACAAGCATTTATTAAACTCTTATGATAGTCTAGGACCTATGCTAAGCACAGAGAATACAAAGAACAGGAAAAATTCAGTACTTGCCCTCAGGGAGCTCACATTCTAATGGAAGAAAGTCAACAAGCAAATAACCATGAATAATGAAGAACGTGCAGAATCTTTGGAAGGGAATGTTTGACGGAAGGGACTGGGTTGGGTGGACAGGCCTCCTACTGAGGCTTGAAGGAAGCCAGAGAAGCTAGAAGGTAGAGGTGAGGAGGGTGGTTCAGGCACAGGGCCAAACTTGGAGGCTGAAGATGGATGGTCATGGTCAAGGAGAGTTCCAGGATGGGAGTGATGTGTAGGAAGATTGTAAAAATAAAGATAGGAAGGGGGAGTTATCTTATGAAAAGCTTTAAATGCTAAACAGAGCATTTTCTGTTTGATCCTGGAAGTAGTAAGGAGCCATTGGAATTAATTTAATTTGGGGGGGGGGAGCAGGG